>NC_092240.1:4092500-4167500 GCF_036320965.1 Panulirus ornatus
ATTAAATGTTTTGAACGCTGATGAAATTAAATGTTTTTAACTATAGAAATACATTTTTTGAACGCTAATGAAATTGAATGTTTTGAACGCTGACGAAATTAAAAGTTTTGAACGATAATAAAATTAAATGTTTTGGACGCTGATGAAATTGAATGTTTTGAGCGCTGATAAAATTGTTTTGAACGCTAATGAAATTGGATGTTTTGAACGCAGATGAAAATTAAATTTTTTGAATGATAATGAAATTTAATGTTTTGAACGCTGATAAAATTAAATTTTTAAACGGTGGTAAAATTAAATGTTTTGAACGCTGATAAAATTGAATGTTTTGAACGCTAATGAAATCTAATGTTTTAAACGCTGATAAGACTAGATGTTTTGAACGTTGATAGAATTTAATGTTTTGAACTCTATGGAACTTACCTGGTGTCCTAAATGCTGAGAAGACAAATTATTTTATCTACCGCTGAGAAAACTAGACTCGCTTAAACGCTGAAGAAACAAAACATTTGTTTGAACGCTGAGGAATCTACAGTAATATATTAACCCTGAGGAATCTACAGTGATATGTGAACGCTGAGGAATCTACAGTGATATGTGAACGCTGAGGAATCTACAGTGATATGTGAACCCTGAGGAATCTACAGTGATATGTGAACGCTGAGGAATCTACAGTGATATGTGAACGCTGAGGAATCTACAGTGATATGTGAACGCTGAGGAATCTACAGTGATATGTGAACCCTGAGGAATCTACAGTGATATGTGTACCTTGAGGAATCTACAGTGATATGTAAACCCTGATGAATCTACAGTAATATGTGAACGCTGAGGAATCTACAGTGATATGTGAACGCTGAGGAATCTACAGTAATATGTGAACGCTGATGAATCTACAGTAATATGTGAACGCTGAGGAATCTACAGTGATATGTGAACGCTGAGGAATCTACAGTGATATGTGAACGCTGAGGAATCTACAGTAATATGTGAACGCTGATGAATCTACAGTAATATGTGAACGCTGAGGAATCTACAGTGATATGTGAACGCTGAGGAAGTTAGTTCGTTATCTCTGACGCTGATGAGCAGAAGTATTAACTTCGCGTTGAAGAGCTGGCCGGCCAGGCTGGCTGCTGCTGCCACCATTAGGAGCCTATGTTGTCAACGGCTCACCAATAAATAAATATATATATATATATATATATATATATATATATATATATATATATATATATATATATATATATATATATATATATCCTTTAACAAAGAATGAAGATGGTGCTGGAGGGGAACCGTTCGCTTCCCAGCTGGGGGAATTGGGTGTCACAACACACGGTTGTGTTGTGGTGGTGTTGGTAAGTCATGACACGTGGGAGTGTGTGGGGGGGGGGCCGTGGGTGCTGGGCCTCGTCTGGAGGAGCGACCAGGGAGGGAGGGAGGGTGGTGCTGTTCTCTCTCTCTCTCTCTCTCTCTCTCTCTCTCTCTCTCTCTCCCCGAGGACTCCCATACCCAGGAGTTATCTCTAGTCGTTTCTTATCAGCGTTATCAGAAGCAGGACCCAGAGCAAGGTTGTTATCGTCGTGTGGTGTACGCCCAGGTAAAAGATCGCGGTTGATATTTCGATGTGTCACAGTGTCGTCCGAACGCTCACCAGCACAAGCTTATTAAAGTTTACGGGGCGACCCAGAGGCTGGGTGATTGGATAGTGGTTGACATACGCCACTGATGTGTGTGTGTGTGTGTGTGTGTGTGTGTTGGAGTATGGGAGGAGCCTGGACGAAAGTGGCAGGTTAGTTCGCCTCGTCCAAGAAACCATTATCCGGTTGTTGGGACGAGGCTTCCAGCTGTGAGTGTCTTCATCACCTGTGTAAGGAAGCTGACGGGGAAATGTGCGTCAGTTATGGCCGCCTCACCTGTTGTCGTCAAGACCGACTGTGTAATTTCTGATTACTTCACTGGTGGTACGGCGAAAGTCGGCTCGACTGCAGCGTTGGCAGAACCTGTCCATGTAGAGCCTTGGCTGTAGGGGGCTGGGTGGTCTGTAGTGGCCTCAAGACCCGTCTGTGTAGAGCCTTGGCTGTAGGGGGCTGAGTGGTCTGTCGTGGCCTCAGGACCCGTCTGTGTAGAGCCTTGGCTGTAGGGGGCTAGGTGGTCTGTCGTGGCCTCAGGACCCGTCTGTGTAGAGCCTTGGCTGTAGGGGGCTGAGTGGTCTGTCGTGGCCTCAGGACCCGTCTGTGTAGAGCCTTGGCTGTAGGGGGCTGAGTGGTCTGTCGTGGCCTCAGGACCCGTCTGTGTAGAGCCTTGGCTGTAGGGGGCTGGGTGGTCTGTCGTGGCCTCAGGACCCGTCTGTGTAGAGCCTTGGCTGTAGGGGGCTGAGTGGTCTGTCGTGGCCTCAGGACCCGTCTGTGTAGAGCCTTGGCTGTAGGGGGCTGGGGGTGTAGCAGCGTGGCGTCAGGAGCGGTCCGTTGGGCCGGGAGTCTCCTGGGCGTTGCGATGGTCACCATGGTAACAAAGCACGCGTGGTTTCCTTCGGTTGGCAGCGGGAGGGAGGGAGGGAGTGGTAGGGGGTCGGCGAGCGCAACCCACCTGCTGCCTCACAAACCCGACTGACTGACTGACTGGCTTGGCGCCTCTTCCTTAGCTCGCTCCTTCGTCTCCAGCACTCACAGTCTGGCCTCGTGTCTCCTCCCCACGCCTGCCCCGCCGCCCCTTTCTCCACACGGCCCGAACGGGAGACAGTTGTCTCCTTTCCCCGGACGCTGTTCGAGGCGCTGTCGTCACAGTGCCAGAAGGACAGGTTGATGGAGTGTGGTGTTGTGTGAGGCTGTTGGTGAGTGAAGTGTGTTTCCCGTGGCCATCAAAGTGTTCCTTTCCGTCTACCGCTAACTCGCGTGAAGGAATTGCAAAGGAATTCGTGACAGTATATATGTATATATGTATACAGTGCTTTGGTTGACTGTGTGCAGGAACAGAACGTAGCAATGCTTCGATGCCGGTAATATATTGTGGTAGGAACGTACGGACGGATCCCCTGTTGAGTTCGTTGGTGCCGGCCCAGAGCATGTTGTCGGGTGCCGGAGTGGGCGACATACCCAGAGCTCTGGTAGAAAAGAGGCCGTGTGCTCACCCCTGATCCTCTTTATCATACAGTAAGGAGCACCATATTATCACAGTGAAGGACTGGTTATAGAAACTGTGTCAGCGTTTAAAGGAGAGGTTCACCGAGGCGGCCACTGAATGGGCTGGACATCAGCTGCTGCTGAATGTCTTCCTGGGTCGTTAGTGGCCAGGGGCAGATGTCGTAGTTGGCGGGACGGCGACACACAGGAGGCGAGGGCCACGTTGTGACTGCCTGCCTGGAAGTGGGTTTCCCCGCGAAAGTGTTGGACTCAGCAGCCGCCGCCGCCGCCGCCACTCGTCCTCCGGAAGGGGAGAATCAGTTTCCTGTCAGGTCTTCCTCGAGTGCCGAAGTGCTGGAGCCCACCAAGCCTTGGCAGTGGTGGAGACGGGAGGCCACGGAGAGGTACAGCAGAGAGACAGCGAAGAGGAGGCAGTCTGCACTCGCCGCCCTCACATTCAGAGACTTACTGGACGACACTGCCGACGACGGCGCTGCCGGAGCCTTCCAGCCTTCGCCCCTACCCCAGAGGACCCACCCCACCACACCCTCAGAACAAGTTACATGTGACTATTTGAACAGTGGGACGTACACGAGGAGGGGGCGCAACAGCTCGTCAGACACCGTGCAGCAGCGAGTGGATTGGTCCCTGCTTGATTTCATCACCGCCAGCAGCTCCCATCACAACCCGCGGGATGACGGCAACACAGGGTCGACGAAGAACGCTCCCGTAGATAAATGGGAAGCAGAGTCGCCCCGAAGCAAGGAGAGTGGCTCCGTGTTCCAGTACCCGTGGGAGAAGCTCGCCTCCCTCAACAAGCGACGGGTCAGCGTGCGCGACCTCGTTGCCGTACCACAGAACGATAACAATTTCAAGGACAGCGCTCCCGTCTTGCCCAAGGTGACACCTCTCGTTCCTGATACTCAAAGTGCACTTAAACCTGACTCGGTGAACGCCTGCGATAATCGAGGTAAAGTGGGTTCCTCTCGGCGGGTGATCACACAGGCCAGTGCCGGCCGTTTGAAGCCGGTGAACGATAGTGCAGTGTACAAAGGCGATACCTCGCCTCTTGGTCGTTACTTCCGTCGGCCTTCCGACGACGTGCACTGGCGAGACTCCCTGACAAAGGAGATTAAGAGATCGTCGTCTCCCTGCGAGCCTGGGAAAGACCCGGCCAGCGTTCCCCTGGGCTGGCCTAACACCTCCTCGCAGGCCTTCTCCGACAGCTGGGTCGCCGCCACCATGGTGTACTACGCCAATATGCAGTACTTGGCCCACTGTGGCACCACGCACGGCGTCACACTGGTAAGACCACGGCCCCGCGCTGTGTAGTAGTGAGTGCAGGAGTGCGAGTGAGGGTATCCTACCCGTGACGGTAGGCTAGATAGGTACACTGTCACAGCTTCACGGACCTGGAACACCTTAGGTGGTGACCTGTGTGTCGCTTTCAGCGGAGTGACTCTCGCAGCCTTACAGTTTCTGCATATACCCTGCTTGATTACCTTGGGATGTGGCTTTCTTTTGCAGTTTTCTTTGAACGTGGAGAAGATCCGGCGTGAGTGCACGAGTTGTGAGTGTGACCTGGGTGAAGTGAAGCATGCATCTGCTCCCCCAGAGTGTACCACGCACTGGCAAATCCTTTAGCCGCTGTGTTTGTAAAAAATCTTAACGTAAATGTAAAGGAAAGGTTTGTCGTATGACGAGGCAGGGTGCCCAACATATCAGGTTTTCTTTGTGTTTTAGTTTTGTAGTGGAGGATATTAAGGTAGTGTGGCGAGGTGGGAGGGAACTGGGTCTACTAGAACCAGTGGTACTGTTTGTTGTGTGTTTGCCCACCACAGACCTGCCGTGACCCGAGCAGTAACGCAAGACGTTGTATCGTGGTGGATGTTACATTCTGGCCAACAGGTTTTCTTTAGCAGTCATGGTTGTGTCTTGTGTTGCCTCAGGATCACAGGAAGACAGGCCCGGGCCATACAAGCATCCTAGAGACGAGTGAGGCATCATTGTATTACCGAGCAGTGAAACGTTTCTGGAGGAATGTATGGATAGAAAACGACTCCTTGCAATGTTTGTTGTCTTTTTGAGATACCCCCAGAATACTAGAACCTGACCTGTGTTCGATACCGGGTCAGTCAGGCCCCATTTGTATGGTGAACATCGGGTTACATGAGAATCAGGTACATCCTTCCCGTCTAGATACATGTACGATAGTTTCATTTAGGGCGACCGGCAGCTGGAGTGGGCGGCCACACTACCGTCAGTTGCAGTGCCGGCCGTACGATGTTAACCATGATGCCTGTAACCCCGGCCTATCAGACATGTTATCAGCCTTTTTCAACACAACGCTTGGGTACCCACCTGTCATGCTCAAGGGTCGCACCATTGCACAGAGACACTTAAGAGGGACCACAGTTTAAGACCAGTCTTTTGTGTGTACAGTTTTAACTGTACACACACACACACACACACACACTGCAAACAGTGCCCCTTACCGCCTTAGGATAGAAATGGTAATATCACGTCATTACGCAGTTTGCGGAGTGTGTAGTATGGCCGCTAGAGGGTAGTAGGATCAAAGCTGCAAGGGTCTCCAGTCGTCGCTGGCACTGAGGAGCTTCTCGTCCTGGAGTCTCAGGTTTATTTTGGTTCCTTCACCCAGATTTCAAGTGATGGGGCCATGCCTCAGCCGTGTCTCATTCATATCTTCAGTGATGTGGCCATGCCTCAGGCGTGTCTCGTTCATATCTTCAGGGATGAAAAGCCAACTGTCCTTCCAGTCATTCTTAAATCGTAGCAAAGAATATCTCTGCATTTGATGTTCAAGGTTGGAACGTATATTATTTCTTCTGCAACCGTGTTGGCTGAAGCGTTGCAGACGTCTTTGTGAGAGGGGCAGGACGACACATCGGCGAAGATGGCGGGGGGGGGGGGGGGGGAACCGTCCGAGCGTCAGAGAAAATGGGAAGTCTGTCTCACAAGTAGCTCATCCTCTGAACGGTAGAGGGCGTCCGCACGACCCAAGGGTATGATGGCCAAACATTTGATCTGTCCCTTAAAGGTCGGGTCAGAGGCCAGGCCTTCGTATCCAAGGGTCATAACATCGGGTTCAAGGGTCAAAACGATTTGCTTGAGGGGACTGTGTTAGGGAGTAACGTGGAAGAACCAGTGGCGCTGTGCGGCACAATACATGTAAACTATCGTGTGTCGTTTGGGTTAGGTAGAGGAGCAAGACGTGCCGGCACCTTGGTCTGAGCCACCGACACCCTCTTAAGGTATACGTACGTAGGGTAAGGTTAAGTCTGAACCCCAGCAGTGAGGGTAGAAGACCCCCCAAAACCATCGTAAGGTATATGTTAGGTACGGTAAGGTCCCAGACCCACCTGAGGGGTTAGAAGACCTCCAAGACCTTCGGTATATGTAAGGTAAGGTAAGGTCCCAGACCCAGCTGAGGGGGTAGAAGACCCCCAACATCATCGGAACGTGCGTGTAGTAAGGTGAGGCCCCCAGACCCAACTGTAGTGTTAGAAGACCTCGCCCAATACAAGGGTCCCACCTAAGACATGAAGGTCCGTATCTCAGACCCAAGCATGGACCATACACGCACTAGGAAAGTGTTCGTTGTTAACTTATGACACCTGGAGACGGTGGTAAAGACTTTTTTTTTCAGTTGATGACCATGACCTCGACGGCCTTGGATGATCTTTGCAGTTGATAGGTTTAAAGCCCACGTAACCAACCAACCAAATAAGACAAAGAGTTGCCGCAAGACAAGGGCGACTGTAAGAAAAAGATTGCCCTTTCCAATGATGAGGGCGGCTATAAGAGAGAAGGGTTGGCGCCTTCCTATGAAAAGGGGCAACTTCAGAAGCCAGCTAAGCGTGCTGCCGTTGTGCTCCTGACCCCACACTCGGGTGCTGGTACTGTATTTAAATCGTCTCTTTCTTGAAGGGGAAGAATAACACACCATGGCTGAAATTTTGGCGAGGGTTTTACGTGTAAACAAGAGGCAGGCGTTGGCATCGTCTTCAGACGTAGGAGGGCTAGGCTATATCCGGGACCATCGGGGCTCTTGTGTTGTGTCTGATATTGACGACGGACAGGTGGACAGACAGGCGAGATCATGAATGGCGAACGATGGTTAGTAGATGATCTCTCCACCCGGCCGTGAGTAGAGACCGAAGAGTTGATGCATTACACGTGTGGCATCACAGACAACCCTCTCATCTCATGCGTGTTGTGGAAGGCGAGTAAAAGCGGCTGGAGCGATAGGACTAGAATTCTTCCCCTCTTGTATTGCCACTTTCTAAAAGAAGCAAACAGGAGAGGAATTTTTTTTTTTTCCCCTGGAATCCCCAGTCGTCTGACAAAACGACCAGGTGGTAAAAGCAATACATACAACGCTTGTGGTGTGAATGTTTAGACACACACACACAAACACCAACACCGCCAGGGTGTGTGTGTGGAGGCAGGCGTCCACAGGACCCATGATGGGAAGTGGAATGACTCTGACGTTGTGTTGGCCTCCCAGAGTTTTACCAGCCCCCATGGGTCGGCACCAGAGGGCGTCACCCATCACCATGGGTCGGCACCAGAGGGCGTCTCCCATCACCATGGGTCGGCACCAGAGGGCGTCTCCCATCACCATGGGTCGGCACCAAAGGACGTCACCCATCACCATGGGTCGGCACCAGAGGGCGTCACCCATCACCATGGGTCGGCACCAGAGGGCGTCACCCATCACCATGGGTCGGCACCAGAGGGCGTCACCCATCACCATGGGTCGGCACCAGAGGGCGTCACCCATCACCATGGGTCGGCACCAGAGGGCGTCTCCCATCACCATGGGTCGGCACCAGAGGACGTCACCCATCACCATGGGTCGGCACCAGAGGGCGTCACCCATCACCATGGGTCGGCACCAGAGGACGTCACCCATCACCATGGGTTGGGACCAGAGACCGTCAACCATCACCATGGGTCGTCACCAGAAACAGTTATCCATCATCATTGATCGATACCACAGAGCGTCACCCATCACGATAGATTGCCACCAGAAACCACACCCGTCACCATGGGTTGACACCAGGGACCTTCAACCATCTCCATGCATTGGCTCCAGGGAGCTTCGCGTCGCTAAGGCGGTTGCTATGCGACTGTCGCAAATTCTCGACTGGCCGATTTTAATTATTCCCCGAGATCCGTTTACCACTGGACGTGGTGGAATTTACGAACGTGCCGTGTCTGCTGCTCACACACAGATGCTTGCTGCAACAGCTTTGTATTATATAAAGACAGTATGTATGACAATAAGAATGTCCTGGCCACCTTAGGTTAGAATGTGTATGTCATACTCGTGTGGTTATCTTGAGGAGGATCTTGCTTGTCTTAACAGTCCACCCAGCGCGGTTCAAAAAGTGGCGGACAGTTTTCGTACTGTGGTCTTGGCCTCAGACAGCGAGCTGTGAAGGTAGTTTCCTTCAGTTGTACATAATGTGGCCGTGATAATTGCTTTGAACATTGTTTGGGGGATGATGAGCAAACATTCGGTGGTACTGTGGAATTGATTATTCCAGTAATAGTGACGGAAGGTTAATCGGAATGATAATAATTACTCCTGCTCCTATTGAACACAAGTTAGTTACAAGGTAATCATTTATCAATACTTAAGTCATGATAATTACCTCTGTAGTAGTTATTGTGGTGATTAACCGAACACTAACTTACGATTAAATGATAATTACTGATGATAATGACTACAGCAACATATTGTTAAAGATTATACTCTCCAATCGTGAATGTCTTTGATGGGATAATTATTCCGGCACTGATTGATTACCGTCACGATAATTATCATCTAAGCCAGAGTCCGTTACCTTGATAACTAAGTATGGTTATTGTTAATGGCAGTAAAGTGAAGCTTTGTATTGGGTTGAAATGAATAATTTTCCTAACAGCATATGTTGACGAGGAATTATGATAATTTTGCCAACCTCGCGATGTTGGTGTGAAGATGTTGCCAGCACCCTGTGACAACACGCCTTCCAACAGCGCCTAGCTCGACGTTGGCATGGTAATGATTAGCCCAACACTTGCAGCCAGTGGTTGATGATGCACTTATGGTCACCACGGTGCAAAATACATGGATGATTACTCCATCAGATGTTATTAACATGATAATTCAACGTCTGATGTACACTTGACCATTAAACTATGAAAATATATATTACTGATCAACCAAATATTATGTTTGGGGTAGTTCAGCTATTAGATGTTGTTGGTTTCATTAAAAAAAAAAAAAAAGTCAATATGAAATCCACATTACAAGTTTGATGTGATCATTCGATCAAGTATTTTGGTAAACTAATTATGATTATCGTTAGTGTAATTAAATAGATATTGTTGATATTTTTATTAAACCGGCCAAATATTGTTGATGTTATCAAATCAGATAGAATTATCTGATATTATTGGTATGATAATCCTAGAAAAGTTTTTGGTCTCATAGTCTGATGTGTTGATGATACAGATTACTTGTGTTAGTAACTAAACGATCGAATAGCATTATGATCTCGACCCTCCGTTGTTGGTGATATGATGATAATTACCGGAGCCCCAACTTGTGTGGGCAGTTTGATGACCGCATTTGATTACATCAGTGCATTTGATTACATTAGTGCATTTGATTACGTCAGTGCATTTGATTACATCAGTGCAATTTGTGTGTGTGTGTGTGTGTGTGTGAAAACTCCTACGAGGAGGATGGAGGCAGGAGTGAATCAAAGGGATCCATCCATCAGGGTTGATTGTCTACCGTGGAAAGGCCGGAGTAGAGGAGGAGCAGCACCACCTTGGTAGGGTAGCAGGTGGAAAACGGCGTTGCTAGGTGACGGACATGATCATCTCTCTGGGTGAAAAGTGGAGCTGGTGAAGATAGCCACCCTCTCATGTGTCAGTGAGGGTAAAACCTGTGCTGCACTCGTTTCATGGATTCCGTTTGTTAGTGAAGGTAGACCTCCTGACTGGTCTCCCGAACCCTGTGTTAGTGAAGAAATCTCAATGTCTCATCGTGAATCACTTTTAGTTCACAAGCGAGTGGAAATACGTCACTTGGCTCATGAGGACCTACTTGTGGTCATGATGATATCGTCACGTTCCTCACTGTACTCACTTTGTGAGTGAAGGTATGTTTACTCATGAGGACTCGCTCACTGAAGCTATGAGGTTGTTATATATATCATTTTTCTCTAGTTGTTGGATTGGTTCTCGTGGAGTCATGGTTTTAAAAGAGTCCCTGTGTCGTCAGTACGTTTATTACGAATATTTATCCATACACTCAGAACAGTGAAACTGAAAACAGACACCAAATATACAGCTATGTGTATGTCAGAGGATAGATTGCGTGCGAGGAGTTGTTGGGGAAATTTATGTATTGTTAGAGATGAGGACAGGGTAGCACTACAGTATTAGAAAGAAAAACAAAGCCGGCAGATTTACGGTGCGAAGGAGTGAAATTAGATGATGTTGAATATGGACGGTGGTGGAAGGCAGTATCCTTGTTTTTGAAGCATATGGATGGTACTGTAAAGGAGTAACGTAGTGGTAGGAGTGTATGGATGGTGACGGAAGGGGGTAGCCCATTATTATAGGGATCTGTGGCGTAACTGAAGAGGGTTTCTCAGTAGAAAAGCGTTTGGAATATAATGAAATGGAGAAGCCTATATAGTCATAAGATAACTTGAGGATGGTAATGGAATGGGGTAACCTATTTGAATTATCGTATGGATGGTAATGAAATGAGATAATCCAGTTTTAAGAGCGTTTGGGCGTTACTGGAATGAAATACCCCAGTTTAAGGGGTGTATGGGAGTTACTGGAATGAAATACCCCAGTTTAAGGGGTGTATGGGAGTTACTGGAATGAAATAACCCAGTTTAAGGTGTGTATGGGTGTTACTGGAATGAAGTAATCCAGTGTAAGGGGCGTATGGGCGTTACTGGAATGGAGTAAACCAATTTATGGAGCATTTGGGCGTTATTGGAATGAAATAACCCAGTTTAAGAAGCGCATTGGTGTTACTGGAATGTAGTAACCCATTTTATGGGGCGATGAGCGTCACTAGAATGAAAATAACCCATTTTAAGGGGCGTATGGGCATTACTGGAATGAAGTAACTTAGCGGGATAGCGGTAGGACATTAATGGAATGTAGTTAAATAGAAGAGCGTATAGACAGTAAAGGATTGGGGTACCCTACTTAAGAATGGAATTACAATGGGATGGCTTAGTGAAATGAGCGTAAGGATGGCATTGGAACGAGGTAGCTCATTTGAAGGAGCTTATGGACGGTAATGGAATGAGGCTATCCTTGAAGAAGGCGAATGACGGTTATGTTGCCGAGCAAGTCGGTTGCTGTGTGGCGCCTCTCATCCTGCTGTTGTTGTTTTTGTTGCCCTTGGTATAGGCAACACCGGGCAACCCTCAATCAATATTTTCGTCCTGCTTCCTGAATAATTAACCTAAACACCCGTCTACCCCTTCCCCTTTTACCACCCCTCCTTTCAACAACCATCACCCTGACATATATATGTCTCTCCAACACTATACCGTTACCTCCCTGGCGCGTAACGTGTTACTGCTACCCCACAAGTAACCATTATACATGATAGCTCAAGACTAGACTGGAAGAGCAAGTAGAGTTGTTTTATTATCATGTGGTTATTGTTTTGTTATTGCTCATCTTATTATGCAGATATAACACCGTTGGATGTTTGTGTGTGGGTGTTCTTGCACGCCTGCGTTTGTCCATTTGCGAGTGGCTAATATGATGTTACCAGGAAGAAATGTATATGTGTGTGAGCTTAATGCTATTTCCCTTAGGAAACACATGTTATGTGACATTAATGTGTTTACGGTAAATGGATATATCTCAGTTCGAATGTGTTCACATTTGAGCATACGGTGTTCAATGTTTGTTTCGTGCCTTGGAGTGCAAGTACGCGTGTGTATAAATTTTCAGCGTTAATTTGTGTGTGTGTGTGTGTGTGTGTGTGTGTGTGTGTAAATGATTGCAATAATCCCACTGAACAGCACAGGGAGTCTTACACCCGTGGGGCCTTATCACTTAAACTTCTTTTCTATCATACAGCTCTAGATTTCTATATACTTTGTGGTTTCGCTTCATCGCAGCCTATTCCTTTGAACCACCGCTCTGGTTACTGTAGACGTCCATGTTATCATCTCTGAAACATTTTTCTGACCAGGTTTCGTGCTATGTTCTCTCGTTGATATTTGTTTGTATATTTCAAAGAACTGCCCAGTGTGAGCACAACATTGTCAGTTTGTCTCAGAGTTATAATCATTCTTATTCTCTCTCTTTTTGGTCGGCAGTTTGATGTTGAAGACTCTAACCTTTCCTTGTAAGTGAGATCGTTTTATCTAATATATCTTTTGCTCTCTTTTAGACCTGAAATATATGTTCCTTGAATTACTTATATCTGGTTACCGATAAGTACTGTACGGAGAAGGGGGAGGGTGTCTCCACTCGTGGGGCCCCATCTATTGAACCTTCTCAGCTTTCATACAACTCTATAGAGTTCTCTTTATTGTCCCTAGTCACTATCTCATAACTCAAGTTTATTTCATTCATCCACTTCTCATACTATAAAAGTACGTCTCTGTATCCTTTCTAACAAGTTTCTTGTATATCATGTCATGTCATCTGGTTCATTTGCCCCTGTATCTTTCGAAGAACTGTTCACTGTCCTTGTCATCAAGCTCATGCAAAAACTTGTACCAGGTCGTGATCAGGCCACTCGTCACTCTTATCCCGTCCATGATGAGCAATTTTAAGGCCACTAATCTTTCCTTATAACGTAGCTCTCTTGATTAGGTTAACCATTTACATTGGACTCCTGTGGATCTTCTCTGTTGGTTCTTCGTGATTCATTAAGTGTGGTGAACAGCTTGCTCAATACTTCCTTATCCATATACTTGAATGCTGTGGTCATATTTGCTAGCAGACCGTTTGTCTCCTTCGATACTCTCCCCTTACGGAATTCGGGTGGCAGATTAGGTACGATGTCCAAACGCAAGTCCCCCTTCACACAATTCCTGCCAGATAATATTCATAATGTGTGCTATCTTCTGGTCGAAGTTTGCGTAAGTCCCCTTGTAGGTTGATCCAATCCTCTTCGCTTGTTACTGTCTTTGGATTCATCTACAAACATGTTGAAGTAGGAGTCTGATTCTTCTGTCAAGTTACTCACATTAACCAAGAAGCACAATGGTTCCAGGCAAAACCCTGTGGCACACCACCGATGATCTCAGCCCATAACGAGAAGGCTCCTCTGAGATGCATTTGTTGCCGTCCGTTAAGATAATCTGTCCATTGAAAGAGCCTTCCCTTCATTCCTGGCTGATAACGGAGCTTCTTTTACAAGTCTTCTGTGTGGTACAATGCTAGGTGCTTCCTGACAGTCCAGATAAAGACAATCGATGAAGCCTTTTCTCTTTTGCCTTAGTCTCTCATAGAAATATGAGTTTTATTATACCTGACCTCCTCCCCCGGAAACCGTACTGTCTGCCACTGTGGGTAGTTTCTCTTCGGCAAGAAGTCATCCATTAGCTTTCTGCTTTACCTTTTCCAGTACATTACAGACAACGCTTGGCAGCTTGTCTGCATGCATCTCAGCGTATCTCTCTCTCTCTCTCTCTCTCTCTCTCTCTCTCTCTCTCTCTCTCTCTCTCTCCCCATCTTCATTTGTTATCGATGGGTTTGACGTTTATTTTCTTCCACTCCCTTGGCACTTGATCTTGTTCTAGCGACATCTTGAACAACATTTCAGGAGTATCAACACATACGGAGATATTTCAGCAGGATCATGCACTTGTACATGGATCAAGACCTTTTAGTTTTCTGATTATGTCTTCTCTAGACATTTCATGGCCACCCAAAGACTTTCCCATTCCATCTCTGGTGTTGAGGCAGTGGTGTCTCCCACTGTGAAAACACTTAGCCTGCCATCACATTCAGTTCCTTGCATATCTTTGCACCTTCCTGTAAAACACCTTCCCTCTTATTTCCTTAGCCTGATTAACTCCTCTTTGATTGATTAACTGACGATTTACTCTTGACGAATTTGTGGGAAAGTTTAGGAGTGAGTAAGTATGTGTGTGTGTGTGTGTGTGTGTGTAGGGTATTGGTGATTTTACTAACTAGCCAGTGCTCCCCCTGCCTGCTGCCTGCCTGCCTGTGTGCTGCACTGTGTGTCTTGTATCACACCACGCGCCGGACCACACCTGTGTGTGTGTGTACACCACCATCACTGCCTCCCCTCCCATGGGCGGCCTTCACCCACCCACCCACCTCCAGGATGAGGGCGTCACCTACATGGTAAGCGGCAACACGCCCGCCCTCGACGCTGACGCCCAGGCCAACCTCGCCCACGCCACCCGCGTCTCCCCAGCCACGGTAAGTGACCACCAGCTTCACCATGACCCAGATAGCTCACCCAGCGTCTGAAAGAGTGTTACCCCTCGTTCATGTCGAACTGTGTCACCTCTCTTATGATAACGCCTTTGACCTTGTCCTGGTGCCACACTCACGACACTACCACCACCACACATACAACACCACCACTACACTTTTTATGTTGAAGACTCCAATCACGGACTGAAATTCCACAACAAGGCCGTGCCAACTCTCTCTCTCTCTCTCTCTCTCTCTCTCTCTCTCTCTCTCTCTCTCTCTCTCTCTCTCTCTCTCTCTCTCAACACCTCACTCACACCAGCACACACACAAAACACCAACACGACACTCACAACACATATACCAAATTTACAACACTAGCCTCACATTCATAACACCCCACTCACAACACCGACACCACATTACAACACTAACACCACACTCAACACCAGCACCACACTCACAACACAAGCACCCCACTAATAACACGAGCACCAAACTCACAATACTACCATCACATTCACAGCACCACGACATAACACCAGCACCATATTCACATCAACACCATACTCAACACCAACACCTCTCTTACAACACCACACTCACAACACTGGTACTCACAACATAAGCCCCAGACTCACAGCACCAACACCACCCTGACAAAACTAGCCTCACTTTCACAACATCATCAGCATGTTCACAACATGCACACTCCACTCACAACACCAGCGTCTCTTTTGCAACTCTCGCCCTGCCCTTACGCTTACACCACCAACACCCCACACTCATAACACCAGCACCACACTTGCAACACAAGTACCACACTTGTAACACCAACACCACCACACTCAACATCAGCACCACACTCACAACACCAGCACCACATTTACAATGCCAACATCTCACTCATAACAACAGCACCACACTCACATTACCAACACTACCTCAGAAGAGCAACACTATGCTCACAATGCTAACACTGTGCGGACAATGCCAACACCTCACTCACGACTCCAGTGCCACATTCACAAAACCAGAACCACACTCTCAACACCGACTTTACACTTACAACACCAGCACCACACTCACAAAACTAACACCACACATAACACCAGCACCACACTCATACACACACATTAAACCTGACCAGCATGGTTGCAACATCATCATACCTCTGAGAGCCACACTACACTCCACAACACATGACACCATTATCATATCCATGATAGCATCATCATACTCCATTACTTTTAATGCACCATCAAAACTCCTAATTAAAACCATCACCCCTGTTGCAGAATCATGTCTCATACCATCACCATACTCATATCAGCCACATCATACTCGGCAACATAATCATCTATCTTTTAACAGCATCACCGAATTCCTCAACACTACACTGGCATGTTATGCATTATTATAGACAACATTGATATCACTTTCCCCAGTGCAGTCATCAGTACCTATAACAGCAGCACTAGACTCCAGAACACTAAAGCTGTTTTTTTTTACTAGGGCACATCACAACATCTAGTACTACATCTTCACCATACCTTCAGCAGGATTGCCACACTTGAAAAGTGAACACACTTTGAATATCAGCACCTCGTGATAATTGCGATACCTATAGTTTGAATCTCTTCATCATACTGAAAGATAATTTGGTACTTCATACATGATAGAGTTGCATGTGAGAAACTTAAACCACCACCTTACCATATCAGCACCATACAGTCACCACTACATTTTCACTGCTCTCCTCATATCATGCAGTTGCAGTCACCTCATTTATGTAAATAAATTGCTATGAGATGCTTACATGTATCCCATCATTACATTTATTGATTGGTCCATACCTTGTAATGTAATCAGTACCTGCAGCAACTTTGTACTTTTTTGGGGGGGATTGCAGAATCCAAAGCACTTTGTGTAGTTATAGTCAATGATGACAAAATGTATCTGGTTTGAGTTGTAATGAGCTAAGCCAACAGGACTACAGGAGCAGTCAGTAAAGTAACTATGATGATAAAATCAGTGTATTGTCAGAATCTACACCTGTCTAAGAATGAAGTACCTGTTTTTTTATAATGAACATATGGCAGTATTACACACATTTTAGTTGTCTGATGTTTCTGTGATAACTTTCACAGATAGTAAGAATCAATGAAATAGATTCTTTGTTACCTCAAATGTCATTGTGCTTGTATTGAAATAGATTTTTCTTTTTTTATGATGCACCAGGTTCAATGGCTAATGGACAACTATGAAACAGCTGAGGGTGTTAGTTTACCACGGTCAACCCTTTACAACCACTACCTCCGTCACTGTGCAGATCACAAGTTAGATCCAGTCAATGCAGCCTCCTTTGGGAAGCTCATCCGCAGTGTATTTCTTGGCCTTCGGACCCGCCGCCTTGGCACAAGGTATGGCCTTCTTTTAAATTTTTTTCACTGGACTTGATGTTTAGCTGATTTTCATCCTGATGTTTTTCTGCAAGACTTCATTTCTGTACATAGTTGTAGAGTATGTCTAAGGTTCCTTGCCCTTAGTGTACAACTTATAATGTAAAGACTGAACAAAATTGGAATAGAAATATTGGTGCTTGATATTGTTTTATTGCACATACTCATGTCTTCAACTGTAAATTGGTTGGATTATGTCAGCAATGAACAGTTCTTAATGAAATACATGGCAAGAATAGCCAGAGGCCTTGACAAAATGCTAGATAAGAAACTATTAGAAAGGGGATGAAGAAGGTTTTAGTATAAAGGTGTTAGAATGATGGAGTGCATTAAGCATTAACTTTGTAATTTTTGGCGGTATACACGAGGGGAAAGATCATGAAATGGGATCCCATTTGTGTAGAACTTTCCTTATAATCTAGATTCAGGTGATTACAACTAGGTAATTACACACACACACACACACACACATACACTGGCAGCTGAGAGAAATATTGTTATTAAGTAAGCAAGATGTGTGGTGAGCACTACATGTTAGCTTTGCTAAGTAAGCAAGATTTATGGTGAGCACCACATGTTAGCCTTGCTTATTCACTAGATATCATCATAGGTACAGGTAGGTAGAGAATGTCCAAGAGATGGGACCCCTGTTTAGTACAGTTAAGTAATTACACCCATCCTTTGATTTATGGAGGATCACTATATGTGATTTTGCTTTGCTGTAAGGAACGTCTTTTTATTCACTTACAATTCACTTCTATGCGGATGTGTGTGTGGTAGAAAGTGCACTAAAACTACAGTTTTTTCTGTCTGTTTATGGTTCACTCTATGCAGTTTCTCTTTGTGCAAGGATTTCACAAAACATATCTATCTATCTATCTTTATCTCTGATACCCAACCTTTTCCTTCCAGTCTCTGTATTTATGCATGTAACAACTGCTGCCTCACCTCCCACATTCATCAGTTCTTCAAAATACTCTTTCCATCTATCTTTTACTTTCTTTTTTTTAATTAAGCAGCCCCCTTCCTTACTTCTTGCATTGAAATTTCCACTCTTGCATCCACCTCATTCCTTTTTCACCTCCTTCTGGTACAATTTCTTATTTTCCCTAAACTTTTCATTCAACTTTCATCCAAAATCCTCATCTGCTCTTTCTTTGCTTTCCTGTGTCAGCTTCTTGATATTCCACTGACACATCTTATATTCTTTCCTCCTCCTTTGCTGAACTTCAGCTGGTATATTCCTATCAAGCAATCTACCATGTGCTATTTTCTTCTCTTTCACAGCATTTCTGATCTCATCCATCCACCATGCATATTTCCCTTATCATTTCTATATCTGACAACCTTGTATCCAGGTACTAATTCTAAAGCCTTTGAAATTCTTTCTCTAAACACTTTAAACACCTCATTCCCACAAGGCTGCATCCCCACAGTATTGCATCTCCATTTAAACTTTTGCTCACCTTCCTTTCATACTCCTCCTTGCATTCTTTATGATTCATCTTCTCATTTGCCAACACTCTTACCTCTCCATGTGGAGAGGTATGACATCTAGCACAGCCTTTCTCACCCTCTCATTTACTGCCTCATAGTCAATCAAACCCTTTTGTTCTTCTCTGCCATCATTTCTCAACCATTTTTACCTGTAGATAATCCTATGCTGAAAAAAGGTATTTGCAAGGAATTATCTACAGATGACTTTCATTCTCATTTACTTCAGGTACTCCCCATTTACCAACTACCTCACCTTTTTCATCACAACCCACCTTCACATTCATATCACCCATTTCATCCACCTTACCCTCCTCAGAACCACTCATACAGTCATTCAAATTTCTCCAGAAATGCTTCATATCATCTTTACTTCACCCAGTCTCCATATTCATAGCTGCATGTACACATACCCATGTATACTGAACAGTTCGTCTTTCCTTTCACCCTCTCTGTTTTTTATCCATTCCATCCATGCTCTAGAACACTTTCCCATACTCTAGATGATAAAACTGTTGCACTTCTTTCTTTCCCTCTTCCCAGATAGTTTTTATTCATTCCCATCCATACCACTTCTTCCATACCCTCCCACAACTTGCATTCATCATTTCCATTTTCACCCCATCAACCTGCCCAAGGGTATGGGTATCCCAATCCATAGCACATCCAAACTTCTCAACAAGCTCCCTCCTTTTACCCTCACCAGTCATCCTATTTGCATTCAGTGCCATCACCCTCTCGCTCAACCCTTTTATTCCCCGACATATGATAGACTCCAGTGCTGCTTCTGAGCCTTTTGTGCTTCACCCTTGACAGGCCACTGATAGAAGGCAAGTCAGTGCAGTGCATCAGGGCTCCCAAATTGTCTGTAAAACTAAAAACCCTGCTCACCCCAAGAGTTTTCATTTGAAAAAAAAAACTACTGTTGCCCAGATGAAGGTGGGCAATGCCTTCCCCTTCCATTCCACCCCTAAGGGTGTAATAACAAGGTCACCATGAGAAGTTGGAGTGACTTGGATATGCCAGAAAACTATAGGATCCCCTTTAGGCACTGAAATTCAAAACTTTTCCCAACTTATGAACCCATACTGCAGTAGCAGCAACTTCTAACTTCATTCATTACAATACTGCACAGTTATGCCAAACATAACCTTTGCTTGTGATGAGGGTTGTGTGCACACACACACAGACACACACACACACACACACACACACACACACACACACACACACACACACACAAGGATGAGTTATGAAGGGTTTATGAAAGACACTGCAGCCAACCAGCATATGAAAAATACAGGAAAGAAAGGACTAAGTATTGCAAAATAAGGAGGGAGGAGGAGAGAAACTTAGAAAAAGGCATAATGGGAAAAGCAAAAGAAAACCCAAAACTTTTACATAGGCTCAGAGAAACAAACTTGCAGTGAAAGAACACATAATCAGGCACTCTAAGGAAATTCTTGAGGATGGTGAAGATATAAGCGAGGAGTTGAATGATAAGATTAGAAGTATTTTCACTGTGAGAGACAGTATGCACCAGTATTACTAAGGTAGAAGGGATATTAATTAAGTCTTGGAATGTATAAGAATCAACAGTTATGGCGTAATCAGTCATTAAACAACTTAACTCATGTGGAGCCCATGGAACTTCTGAGGTTAACTTAAACATTCTAAAAGAATGTGCAGAGGCACTGGCTAGAACACAAGAACTTGGAACTCCATTTTGCCAATGTTTTCTGTGGCTTAGATTCTGCATGCCTACATTGCACAGCATCTCATAATTTGATAAGGCCTTCACATTTCACAAGTCCTGCTGTGTAAGGAACAGTTGTCAGTAGTGAAAATATCACTAAAAAGAATTAGTATTTTTCTTAAAAAAAAAAAAAAAAGATCATGGGATCAGTGATCTGACTGTGATAGTTGCATGTAAAGTGTGGGAAGAGATTTGAACTGATAGTAGTTAGCTGTTCAGAGCATCGTAGGGGATATATACTTGGGAAAATATTAAAAAGAGATAGATACTTTAGTTACTTGCCAGATTCTCTGATTGTGGTAACATTTTAGTCTGTTGTCAGGCAGCTACTTTTTGCATTATTAGATGACAGGATCCTCATTTTGTATGTAGGCATTTTTTGGTAAGTAATGGTATTTTGAATATCTTGTTATCTTGTCTTTCACCTTACAGTTTCTGGTCACAATCTACTTTGTCATCATCCAACCTTACAGATTTCCTTTATTCTTCAAATTCCTACATTACTGTTACTATGATGTTTAAGGTTTTATAGTGTTGCTTTAACTACATCATTCTAGTTTTTTGCTTCTTCTGTGTTTGCAGTTCAAGTTATTTATTTTTATACTTTGTCACTGTCTCCCGCGTTAGCGTGGTAGCACAAGGAAACAGACGAAAGAATGGCCCAACCCATCCACATACACATGTATATACATACATGTCCACACACACATATATCCATACCTATACATTTCAACATATACATATATACACGTACATAATTCATACCGTCTGCCTTTATTCATTCCCATCGCCACCCCGCCACACATGGAATAACAACACCTTCCCCCCTCATGTGTGTGAGGTAGGGCTAGGAAAAGACAACAAAGGCCCCATTCATTCACACTCAGTCTCTAGCTGTCATGTAATAATGCACCGAAACCACAGCTCCCTTCCCACATCCAGGCCCCACAAAACTTTCCATGGTTTACCCCAGATGCTTCACATGTCCTGGTTCAATCTACTGACAGCACATCGACCCCGGTATACCATATCGTTCCAATTCACTCTATTCCTTGCACGCATTTCACCCTCCTGCATGTTCAGGCCCTGATCGCTCAAAATCTTTTTCACTCCATCTTTCCACCCCCTATTTGGTCTCCCACTTCTCGTTCCCTCCACCTCTGACACATATATCCTCTTTGTCAATCTTTCCTCACTCATTCTCTCCATGTGACCAAACCATTTCAAAATACCCACTTCTGCTCTCTCAACCACACTCTTTTCATTACCACACATCTCTCTTACCCTCTCACTACTTACTCGATCAAACCACCTCACACCACGTATTGTCCTCAAACATCTCATTTCCAACACATCCACCCTCCTCTGCACAACTCTGTTTATAGCCCACGTTTTGCAACCATATAACGTTGTTGGAACCACTGTTCCTTGAAACATACCCATTTTTGCTTTCCGAGATAATGTTCTTGTCTTCCACACATTTTATAACGCTCCCAGAACTTTCACCCCCTCCCCCACCCTGGGTCACTTCCGTTTCCATGGTTCCATCCACTGCCAAATCCACTCCCAGATATCTAAAACACTTCACTTCTTACAGTTTTTTCCATTCAAACTTACCTCCCAGTTGACTTGTCCCTCAACCCTACTGTACTTAATAACCTTACTCTTATTCACATTTACTCCCAGCTTTCTTCTTTCACACACTTTACCAAACTCAGTCACCAGCTTCTGCGGTTTCTTACCCGAATCAGCCACCAGCACTGTATCATCAGCGAACTACAATTGACTCACTTCCCAAGCTCTCTCATCTACAACAGACTGCATACTTGCCCGTCTCTCTAAAACTCTTGCATTCGCCTCCCTAACAACCCCATCCATAAATAAATTAATCAACCGTGGAGGCATCATGCACCCCTGCAGCAAACTGACATTCACTGAGAACCAATAACTTTCCTCTCTTCGTTCTTGTACACATGCCTTACATCCTTGATAAAAACTTTTCACTGCTTCTAACAACTTGCCTCCCACACCATATATTCTTAATACCTTCCACAGAGCATCCCTATCAACTGTATCATATGCCTTCTCCAGATCCATAAATGCTACATACAAATCCATTTGCTTTTTCAAATTATTTCTCACATACATTCTTCAAAGCAAACACCTGATCCACACAGTTAAAGTACTCCACATATATTATGAAAATATTGTAATTCATCATCTCACCCATCACTTGATCCACTAAAGAAATCTTACCACAATCTATTATCAATATAGAGTTCTTAACTCTTGTCTCCTACTGTCCCACACACATATTTCAGAATTCTGTTTGTGTGTGGTCAGACCCAAAGATAAATAATGCAAAGACCTCCTTTGATATTTTCAGGGGTAACAGCAAATATCATTATTATGGCATCCGTGTCAAGCCTACTTCACCACTTATTAATGTAAATGATGATGGTAGCTCCATCTCACTGCGACAACAGACATCTGCATCTCATGTAAAGAAGAACAATCCACAGCAGCCTCAACAACAACAGCAACAACAACAAAGCACAGGTTCACAGAATCAACAAGTCAAAGGAGTAACTTCAAGTATGCAGAAAAATAGTGACACCCACTATGACTCTCACACTCAAGTTCCTGCCGAGGCTTCTCCACAGGTAACTGGAATTCTTTTCATTAATGAAAGTTTCTGTAATGGGTATAGTATTTCTATATAATTCATTAGTTTTTCATGGGGATTTTTTTTAACTTTGATTACATTTCTGTTCTTGCTGTTGGATGTAGTAATATTTCTCACATTTCTTGCATGTTAATTATGTTTCTGTTCTTGCTATTGCTGTCAGATGTAGTAATGATTCTCACATTTCCATGTGCTAGCATATGTACTGAAAATCAGTTACTGTCAGATTTGAATATCTTCTCTTTGCAGACACTTCAGAATCAACAGTACCTTGGTGATATTAGCCAAGCTGTGCCTATGTTTGGGGAGCTAGATTTTGGAACAACTCCACTTCCAGCTGGGGTAACAAGACCTCACCTGCATACATTTACTGTACTGTACAGGGAACATTGTGAAACTATTTTGGAAGCTGTATATAATCTACAGGTACTTGTATTTTTGAAAGTTTTAATTACAGTATGCAACATAAAAAGATTAAAGTGTTTGTGACAGCTTCTGTAACATTGTAATTATTTGCTTGTCTGTAATGTTTGCAGTCAGTTTAACACTTCTGAGGGGGGCCCCCATCTCTTGAACATTCTCTGCTATCATACAACTTCATGAATTTACATATGTTGTCTGCATTAACACATCAGTCATTTTATGCCACGTATCCAACTTTCTTTGACTATAAACATGCTTCTTTATATCTTTTTTCTTACGTTTTTTGCCTAATTTCAGGGTGTGGCCTTTGGTTACTTTTTCCCTACATCTCTTGAAAAGCATTTCACAGTCTACATCATCATTTTCTTTTAAAACTGAAAGTTTGTGATCAGGTCTCCCTCACTTTTCTATCTTCCAGGGTGGGCATATGTAAAGCACAGTTGTGTTGTTTTCTGCCATGATTATCAGGAACATTAACTTTTCATGTAAATTGCATAGCATGGCAGATGCTAAAGATTTACATTTTCCAATTTCATTGTCATCATCCATCCGATTTCTGTCTATTCACAATCAGGTGTCACATTTTAATCTGCAGCAAAGCCTTGATCATAATGTGAAAAGTCCAGATAAGATAATCATGAATCTTTATACAGCTCTATCAGAGCATATAAAGAAATGAGTTGCGCCCCTTAGGAAAGGGTATGAACTAGAATGTGACATGAAGAAAATTCAGAAAAAAAGAAATTTCAGCATTTAATTAGGGCTCCCAGTCTCTTAGAGGTAGACTTAGCTATTTGCTTAGTTCAGAATTATTTTTTACCTTTGTCTGCAATTTGTCCTCTTATTTCTTTGTTTTTTTTCTTCCTTGCTCAAGTTTACCTTTAGCTGTGTTTTTTTTGTAGATGGTTTTGTTTTTCATACAATATTTGCACCCACTGTTATTTCACTCCTAATAGCTATGTTACAGAGTTATTGAATTCTGCCTGCATTTAGTTGCACTGTGAGTCAAAAGTCATCTAAGGTATCATCATCATCATGGGCAAAAGGGAGTACAGTCTCGTTGAGGAACTTCTGTCTCCAAAGGAAACCATTATTTCCCCGCTGCTGATTAGAGTGCAGCCTCAAAGCTGCAGTAGCCCCATAAAAGGGGTCCAGGGGTTATTTACAGTAAACCACATGTTATCCGTATTTTGAGACAACTAAATGTTCAAACCAACATACATTTTTCAATTTCATTTGGGAACCTTCTAATGTCCAAAAGAATTTGGAAAATTGAAAAGACGAAAAATATTTCAAATCATGCATACGCCATGCCATAGCGATTAGTGTACTCAAACCTGATGTTTTGTAGCATTGGTCATTGTCAATTGTCTCCCATGTGTTTTCTGGCACACTAGCGTGTGATGGTCTTGCACATTTGTGTATCTTGTGCACCCTTGATTACTGTTGTGGACAATGGCCCCTTTCAAGTATCATCAGCAGTTATCAGATAGCTCCTCTAAGCCATCTATTTCTTCTAAGCCATCTGTGTCTCGCATGAAGTGCAAGAGGAACATCTTCAGCCTCAAAAAGAAGATGGTGTTTTGCAAGAGGCTGACTAAGGACATGATGACTATTATTGATATTATGAAGCAGCAGAAGAAAATCAAGCCATTTAGTAGTGCTTATTTCCTTATGTGTATTAGTATTTCGTCATTGTAAAATATTTACAAATAGGTAAAATATTTAAATATATGTGCTTGGTAGAAAATGTGCACAAACTTCAGTGAGGGTTGGCAGGTGGAGTAAGCATGTGTCCTGAGTAGAGTGTGCCATGGTCCCACCAGCTGGTCAGTTTCACAGTCACCACCATTGTGTGTAGATCTGTACTACTTTTGCGATTTAGATACTCCTGTTAATGTGATTTTCCTGCAACCCACTGTACGTGTTTGTTGATATGGCATCCAAACATCCAGCAACATCTTTTCCTACCCCAGAACCAGCAATTAAATGGAAGAGAACCTCTCTGACCTAAGAAATGAAGCACTTGGGCGTTCTTACAACGTGGGTGAATCTACAGTCAGCAACATAAAGATGAGTGGAGGGAAAATTCAAAGTGCTGTGATCCACTCTACTCCACTGTCTATCAAGGTAACCGCAAGGGTTAGAAATCCATGTTGAAGAAGATGGAGAAAATTATCTTGTTAAAGACAGAGCATGAGATGAAGAAAAAGACTTAGTAACCTTCAGCTCAGGTCTAAAGTTTTGAAGATTTATGAACATTTATGTAAAGAAGTCCATGTAGCTAAGCCAGAGCCATTTCAAGCAAGTAAAGGATGGCTAGATAAGTTTATTCAACGTCAGAAGTCATACAACGTGAAGGTAACGAGAATCCTCCAGTGCTATATTCGATTTCTCTTTGTACTAGTTTTTTTTTTTGGAGAACATTACCTCTTGCATAAAGAGAGGGATAAGCAGTTTCTGAATTATTTGATATATTAGAAAAATTTGAATAATTGTAATTTTTATCCGAAATAGCAGATTTCCTCAACTGTTTCAGATTACCAGTTTTGTAATTAATTCATTAATTGTGTTTTATTATTGCAGGTGACAAAGGTTTCACATGAAATGCCAATCTAGTTTATATTTTTGTATTGTTTAATACTACCAGGATTTTTTCATTGGTGATGTATTAAAACTGTGAAAAATTACAAGTATATTTTCATTGTGTCCAGAAAAGCATGTAATACAACCATTTCATAACAGCTTTAATCAGTTCTTTGTCAGTAAATACAACAGTGTTTGTAGAGGAGAAGGAAAAAGGTAGAGTTCTTCAGTTTAATAGTTTTCTCTTTCTGTTTTACAGTTTTCTGTAGTCGAAAGTCTATGGAGACGATTTTGGATGGTAAACAACAACAACACAGTGGCTAAATCCTCTTCTAGTGAAGTGTCTGATGATGATGATGGAGATCTAGCATCACTCTTACCATCATCTGTCCTCCAGGTGAGCTTTTTGGGAACTGCATAAAGAATAGATGCATTAGTATATGATGTTACATTCCTATCTGGTACTAAAGATATATGTGTAACCCTTTGTAGACTCATAGGACTAGGTCTATAATTGCCAATGTTTAGGAGGCAGCTGCATTACTTTTATAATGACTAAAACAGTATGAGTAAAGCAAATAAGATTGATAGACTATTTACTTGTTTAGAATATTATGTCCTGAGAAACTTTAAGATTGTTTTCCTTTTGAGATGATAACTTCAAATTATTTTACATTAAGATAAATGATTTCCTGCAGGAAAGATTCAGGTAAGTGGTAGGTAGTAGTAGGCAGTAGATGGAAGGCAGCCACCAACCAGGAGGTGTATTACATGCACTACCCTGCTGGGTATCGGGAGGGTTAGTAAGGGCTGCATAGTGAGCCAGCTCCTCTTTGGATGTGAAGTTGCACTCATATAACCCAGGTAGCTGTCTTTTCTTTCTGCCTCAACTGCAAGTGGACTGATGGCATTCTTTCCACAAACATACAGTCTTTCTTTGTCACACATACCATTAGATAATACTGAACTCATACAGCTCATTCTTTGTAACACTAGATTTTCCTTTGGTGAGTGCTGTGCTCTAGCCCTGCTTTTTGGCAAAATGGTTGGAGCAATAGTTAGAAGTTGTAGGTTGAAATGTTAGACAAGAGCATTAGGTAGAAACGGTAAGTATAAGTAGTAGGTATATTAGGAGGGAGAATAAAGTAGAAGTAGTAGGTTGAAACATTAGGTAGAAGTGGTCAGTAGGAACAGTAGGTAGGAGCCTCTGAAAGTACTGCACTAGAGTTGCCCTTTGCAAGTGGCATGTTGAATGTGTGAGACACTAAAGGTTAAGAAGCAGCTCTGGTGTTCAGTTATGGTGACTATTGCTGTGGCCACCCACTTGAGGGAGTTCATGAAGGGAACAGGCATTTTAGATAGATAGAAACATAAAAGATTCAGTGTCCTATTTGTCTTATTAATGATTCCTTATACATAAAAGATTCAGTCTCCTCCTTGTCTCTGATATGAGTATTACCAGAGTATTTAGTTCTTAATGCACACCATTGAAAGTCAAAACTTTCCAAAATTCAATTTTATTTACTTACCCTATTCCTTTCTTGAATGCATAAATGCTTCATACATTTTCTTCTTTCTCTGTAGAATATATCTAAACATTATTCTGTATTTTCACTTTCTACTGTATTTTGAAAAATTTATTACTCTGTTTCAGGCCCTCTTGCGTGCTCCTCCAGTACTAGAGTTTGTGCGCAATTTTGACTACCAGTTCTACCAGAACCTTGTGGAAGTGTTAATTCCTGATGTGCTGCGATCTATCCCTTCTAGCCTTACCCAAGCCATAAGAAATTTTGCTAAGAGCCTGGAGTCATGGTTATCAAGTGCAATGCTTGGCTGCCCACCAGAAGTAGTAAATATAAAGGTAGGCAAAGTTATTAATATTTTGAAGATTAGAGCCTATAAAGCTAGAATCATTGAATGCTGCTTTCATGTAGGGCATTACACTCTGAGGTTTACATAGCATATGACTTGCTGAAATACAAATTAGCAGCAGAAAGTGTTGAACTTCCTGATGGAAAAAATGAGTAATTTTTTTTTCAAGGACTAATCGATGGGAAAAGACTATTTAGGATACAAATGATGGAATAAATGGAAAATTACTAAATGCAATGAAGATCTTTTACCATTAAAGTAAGGCATGTGCATGAGTAGAAAGGGAGGAGAGTGAGTGATCGCTTTTGAAGATGGGTCTGTGTCAAAGATGTTTGATGTCACTTGGTTTCTTAATCTGTTTGAGGAAAGGGTCCTGTAGAAGGTGAATGCAGGGATCTTAGATTGAGGGATGGGTCTACAGTATGTTAGGGAAGAGGAGTGGGTCATGGGAGGTGAATGAGTTGCTCTTTGCAAATGATAGGTCAGAAACTCCAGAAAATTGTGAGAGTTTGGGGGTGTGAGAAGAACACAGTTGATAGTAAATGTGAAAGTAAGATAATGAGATGCTGCATGGAGTAAAACAGCATAGTTTAAGTATAAGCTTGAATGGGAAGGACCTAGAGGAAGTGGAATGAATAAGGTACTTGGGAATGGATGTGGCATTGGATGCAACCATGGGACTGAAGTGGTTCAGAGGACGGGAGAGGGGGCTAGGGTCCTGGGTGCATAAAGGAGCATGTGGAAGGAGAAATCACTGTGTGAGGACACAGATGGATATATTTCAAGGTACAGTTGCCCCTGGAGTTCACCAGTTATGGAAACTCTCTGTTTCCACCCCTTTGAGAGAGTTCCCAAAGGGAACAGGCATCAGAGATATAGATACATAATACAGTGGCTCCAGTAGTGTTATGTGGGTGTAAGCCTTAGGCCTGATTGCAAACAAAAAAAAGGAGGAAGAACATGTCAGAAATGAAATGCCCGAGGATGATAAGTGGCGTGAGGTTGGTTAATGGTGTAAGAATTGACAGCGTAAGAGAAAGTGTGGTAATAAGTGTCCTATGATTGAGAGAACTGACCAAGGTATCCTGAAATGCTTTGGACATATGAGTGAAGAAAGAATGACTAAGAGGGTCTACATTTCAGAAGCAGGGGGACACTGAGAAAGAGATGGAAAGATGAATGAAGGATGCTTTAAGATATCAAGGCCTAACCATTCAAGAAGATGAGAAGTGCACTTGGGGTAGAATGCATTTGATCGATGTGGTATGTGAGTGGGGAGCAGGCTCTAAAAAGGCAAAGCCAAAACATTTGAAGCATGGACCTCTCTGGTGTAGTGGTTAGCACTGCTAAATGTGATGCATTCACCAACTGACTTGGTTCAAGCACATATGTTTGAAATACAAATACAAGAAAGGGTTTTCCAGCCCCTTGTTCTCACCCCCTTTAGTCACCTGTAACACTGGGAATAAAGAATAGCTTAGTTTATTGAAACATTACAATGAATTACATTTCATGGAAGAAATCCACCTCCTCAGGTGGATACAGTTTACAAAGTTTCATCATAGACTAGGGTGCAGTGCTTTCAGTACTTTACACATGACAGCTAGAGACTGAGTGTGAACAAATGTGGCCTTTTTTTTTTTTTTGTCTGTTCTCCTGGCACTACCTCACTGAAGCAGGGAGTAGCGATGCTGCTTCCTATGGGACAGAGTAGCACCTGGAATGGATGAAGGCAGGCAAGTATGAATATGTGTGTATGTGTATGTATATGTATGTACATGTGTATATGTTGATATGGGAGAAGTATAAAAGAAAGAGACAGGAGGTCAAGAGAAAGGTGCAAGAGGTGAAAAAAAGGGCAAATGAGAGTTGGGGTGAGAGACTATCAGTAAATTTTAGGGAGAATAAAAAGATGTTCTGGAAGGAGGTAAATAGGGTGCGTAAGACAAGGGAGCAAATGGGAACTTCAGTGAAGGGCGTAAATGGGGAGGTGATAACAAGTAGCGGTGATGTGAGAAGGAGATGGAATGAGTATTTTGAAGGTTTGTTGAATGTGTCTGATGACAGAGTGGCAGATATAGGGTGTTTTGGTCGAGGTGGTGTGCAAAGTGAGAGGGTTAGGGAAAATGATTTGGTAAACAGAGAAGAGGTAGTAAAAGCTTTGCGGAAGATGAAAGCCGGCAAGGCAGCAGGTTTGGATGGTATTGCAGTGGAATTTATTAAGAAAGGGGGTGACTGTATTGTTGACTGGTTGGTAAGGTTATTTAATGTATGTATGACTCATGGTGAGGTGCCTGAGGATTGGCGGAATGCGTGCATAGTGCCATTGTACAAAGGCAAAGGGGATAAGAGTGAGTGCTCAAATTACAGAGGTATAAGTTTGTTGAGTATTCCTGGTAAATTATATGGGAGGGTATTGATTGAGAGGGTGAAGGCATGTACAGAGCATCAGATTGGGGAAGAGCAGTGCGGTTTCAGAAGTGGTAGAGGATGTGTGGATCAGGTGTTTGCTTTGAAGAATGTATGTGAGAAATACTTAGAAAAGCAAATGGATTTGTATGTAGCATTTATGGATCTGGAGAAGGCATATGATAGAGTTGATAGAGATGCTCTGTGGAAGGTATTAAGAATATATGGTGTGGGAGGCAAGTTGTTAGAAGCAGTGAAAAGTTTTTATCGAGGATGTAAGGCATGTGTACGTGTAGGAAGAGAGGAAAGTGATTGGTTCTCAGTGAATGTAGGTTTGCGGCAGGGGTGTGTGATGTCTCCATGGTTGTTTAATTTGTTTATGGATGGGGTTGTAAGGGAGGTAAATGCAAGAGTCCTGGAAAGAGGGGCAAGTATGAAGTCTGTTGGGGATGAGAGAGCTTGGGAAGTGAGTCAATTGTTGTTCGCTGATGATACAGCGCTGGTGGCTGATTCATGTGAGAAACTGCAGAAGCTGGTGACTGAGTTTGGTAAAGTGTGTGGAAGAAGAAAGTTGAGAGTAAATGTGAATAAGAGCAAGGTTATTAGGTACAGTAGGGGTGAGGGTCAAGTCAATTGGGAGGTGAGTTTGAATGGAGAAAAACTGGAGGAAGTGAAGTGTTTTAGATATCTGGGAGTGGATCTGTCAGCGGATGGAACCATGGAAGCGGAAGTGGATCATAGGGTGGGGGAGGGGGCGAAAATTTTGGGAGCCTTGAAAAATGTGTGGAAGTCGAGAACATTATCTCGGAAAGCAAAAATGGGTATGTTTGAGGGAATAGTGGTTCCAACAATGCTGTATGGTTGCGAGGCGTGGGCTATGGATAGAGATGTGCGCAGGAGGATGGATGTGCTGGAAATGAGATGTTTGAGGACAATGTGTGGTGTGAGGTGGTTTGATCGAGTAAGTAACGTAAGGGTAAGAGAGATGTGTGGAAATAAAAAGAGCGTGGTTGAGAGAGCAGAAGAGGGTGTTTTGAAATGGTTTGGGCACATGGAGAGAATGAGTGAGGAGAGATTGACCAAGAGGATATATGTGTCGGAGGTGGAGGGAACGAGGAGAAGAGGGAGACCAAATTGGAGATGGAAAGATGGAGTGAAAAAGATTTTGTGTGATCGGGGCCTGAACATGCAGGAGGGTGAAAGGAGGGCAAGAAATAGAGTGAATTGGAGTCATGTGGTATACAGGGCTTGACGTGCTGTCAGTGGATTGAAGCAAGGCATGTGAAGCGTCTGGGGTAAACCATGGAAAGCTGTGTAGGTATGTATATTTGCGTGTGTGGACGTGTGTATGTACATGTGTATGGGGGGGGGGTTGGGCCATTTCTTTCGTCTGTTTCCTTGCGCTACCTCGCAAACGCGGGAGACAGCGACAAAGTATAAAAAAAAAAAAAAAAAAAAAAATAAAAGAAAGAGACAGGAGGTCAAGAGAAAGGTGCAAGAGGTGAAAAAGAGGGCAAATGAGAGTTGGGATGAGAGAGTATCATTGAATTTTAGGGAGAATAAAAAGATGTTCTGGAAGGAGGTAAATAAAGTGCGTAAGACAAGGGAGCAAATGGGAACTTCAGTGAAGGGCGCAAATGGGGAGGTGATAACAAGTAGTGGTGATGTGAGAAGGAGATGGAGTGAGTATTTTGAAGGTTTGTTGAATGTGTTTGATGATAGAGTGGCAGATATAGGGTGTTTTGGTCGAGGTGGTGTGCAAAGTGAGAGGGTTAGGGAAAATGATTTGGTAAACAGAGAAGAGGTAGTGAAAGCTTTGCGGAAGATGAAAGCCGGCAAGGCAGCAGGTTTGGATGGTATTGCAGTGGAATTTATTAAAAAAGAGGGTGACTGTATTGTTGATTGGTTGGTAAGGTTATTTAATGTATGTATGACTCATGGTGAGGTGCCTGAGGATTGGCGGAATGCGTGCATAGTGCCATTGTACAAAGGCAAAGGGGGTAAGAGTGAGTGCTCAAATTACAGAGGTATAAGTTTGTTGAGTATTCCTGGTAAATTATATGGGAGGGTATTGATTGAGAGGGTGAAGGCATGTACAGAGCATCAGATTGGGGAAGAGCAGTGTGGTGTCAGAAGTGGTAGAGGATGTGTGGATCAGGTGTTTGCTTTGAAGAATGTATGTGAAATACTTAGAAAAGCAAATGGATTTGTATGTAGCATTTATGGATCTGGAGAAGGCATATGATAGAGTTGATAGAGATGCTCTGTGGAAGGTATTAAGAATATATGGTGTGGGAGACAAGTTGTTAGAAGCAGTGAAAAGTTTTTATCAAGGATGTAAGGCATGTGTACATGTAGGAAGGGAGGAAAGTTATTGGTTCTCAGTGAATGTAGGTTTGCAGTAGGGGTGTGTGATGTCTCCATGGTTGTTTAATTTGTTTATGGATGGGGTTGTTAGGGAGGTGAATGCAAGAGTTTTGGAAAGAGGGGCAAGTATGAAGTCTGTTGTGGAAGAGAGAGCTTGGGAAGTGAGTCAGTTGTTGTTCGCTGATGATACAGCGCTGGTGGCTGATTCATGTGAGAAACTGCAGAAGCTGGTGACTGAGTTTGGTAAAGTGTGTGAAAGAAGAAAGTTAAGAGTAAATGTGAATAAGAGCAAGGTTATTAGGTACAGTAGGGTTGAGGGTCAAGTCAGTTGGGAGGTAAGTTTGAATGGAGAAAAACTGGAGGAAGTAAAGTGTTTTAGATATCTGGGAGTGGACCTGGCAGCGGATGGAACCATGGAAGCGGAAGTGAATCATAGGGTGGGGGAGGGGGCGAAAATCCTGGGAGCCTTGAAGAATGTGTGGAAGTCGAGAACATTATCTCGGAAAGCAAAAATGGGTATGTTTGAAGGAATAGTGGTTCCAACAATGTTGTATGGTTGCGAGGCGTGCGCTATGGATAGAGTTGTGTGCAGGAGGGTGGATGTGCTGGAAATGAGATGTTTGAGGACAATGTGTGGTGTGAGGTGGTTTGATCGAGTAAGTAATGTAAGGGTAAGAGAGATGTGTGGAAATAAAAAGAGCGTGGTTGAGAGAGCAGAAGAGGGTGTTTTGAAATGGTTTGGGCACATGGAGAGAATGAGTGAGGAAAGATTGACCAAGAGGATATATGTGTCGGAGGTGGAGGGAACGAGGAGAAGTGGGAGACCAAATTGGAGGTGGAAAGATGGAGTGAAAAAGATTTTGTGTGATCAGGGCCTGAACATGCAGGAGGGTGAAAGGAGGGCAAGGAATAGAGTGAATTGGATCGATGTGGTATACCGGGGTTGACGTGCTGTCAGTGGATTGAATCAAGGCATGTGAAGCGTCTGGGGTAAACCATGGAAAGTTGTGTGGGGCCTGGATGTGGAAAGGGAGCTGTGGTTTTGGGCATTATTGCATGACAGCTAGAGACTGAGTGTGAACGAATGGGGCCTTTGTTGTCTTTTCCTAGTGCTACCTCGCACACATGAGGGGGGAGGGGGATGGTATTCCATGTGTGGCGAGGTGGCGGTGGGAATGAATAAAGGCAGAGAGTGTGAATTGTGTGCATGGGTATATATGTTTGTGTCTGTGTGTGTATATATATGTGTACATTGAGATGTATAGGTATGTATATTTGCATGTGTGGATGTGTATGTATATACATTGTGTATGGGGGTGGGTTGGGCCATTTCTTTTGTCTGTTTCCTTGCGCTACCTCGCAAACGCGGGAGACAGCGACAAAGCAAAATAAATAGAAATAAATAAATATATATATATATTTTTTATCCCTGGGGATTGGGGAGAAAGAATACTTCATACATATTCCCCGTGTGTCGAAGAGGGCGACTAAAAGGGGAGGGAGCGGGGGCTGGAAATCCTCCCCTCTCATTTTTAAATTTCCAAAAGAAGGAACAGAGAAGGGGGGTCAAGTGAGGAAATTCCCTCAAAGGCTCAGTCCTCTGTTCTTAACACTACCTTGTTAACACGGGAAATGGCAAATAGCATGAAAAAAGAAAATTCATACATATTCGCTATTTCCCACATTTGCAAGGTAGCATCAAGAACAGAAGACAGAGACTTAGAGGGAAAATCCTCACTTGGCCCCCTTCTCTGTTTCTTCTTTGGGATGTGGAGATATGTGTAGTGAGAGAGTCACAGCAAGTGGTTTTAGGAAAAGAGTAGAGGTGGTGAAAACCTTGTGTAAGATAAAGTGGGGCAAAGTGACTGGAATAGATAGGATTGCTGTTGAATTTCTGAAGAAAGGGGGATGACATTGTTGTTGAGGAATTAGTTAGAAGTTTTAGTTTATGGCTTTTGATGTTGAAGACTGGTAGAGTGCCTGTATAGTGCCATTGTGTATATGCAAGGGGGATGAAATTGATTATTCAGTTTACAGAGGTATTAGTTTATTGAGTATAACTGGTAAGTTGTATGGAAAAGTGGTGATTGAGAGGGTGGTGGCATGCACAGAGCATAAGATTGGAGAAGAGCAATGAGGATTTAGGAGTGGTAGATGTATAGATCAGATGTTTCTTTTGAAGAATCTGTGAAAAAATACATAAACAGAGATTTATTTGTGGCATTTATGGATCAGGAGAATGCCTAGGATTGGGTTGATAGAGATGCTTTGTGGAAGATGTTACTGATATATGGTGGGGAAAGAAAACTACTAGAAGCAGTGCGTTTTTATCATGAGTATAAGATATGTGTGTGAGTAGGAGGAGAGGGGGTGAGTAGTTCCATGTGAAGGTGAGTTTGCATCAAGGGTGTGTGATATCACCATGGCTGTTTGATCTGTTAATGGATGAGATGGTGAGGGAAGTGGTTGCAAAGGTCTTGGAGAGAGGGGCAGATCTGCAGTCTGCTGGGAATAGGGGTTATGGAAAGTGAGTCAGTTGGTTTTTGCTGATGATAAGGCTCTGGTAGTGAACTTGTGAGAAACTGCAGAAGCTGGTGTCTGAGTTTGAAAGAGTGTATGAGGAGAAAATTAAGAATAGTTTGAAAGAAAGAAATAATTAAGTTCAGAGAAATCACTGTCTGTAAGGGCAAGTATGGGTATGTCTCATCATTGTTTTATGGCTGCACAGCATGGGCATATGTGATTAAGTATGGAAGAGGGTGGATGTGTTGCAAATGAAATGCTGGAGGACGATTTATATTTGAGGAGGGTTGATCTAAGTAGGAATGACATGGTAAGAGAGAGAGATGTGTGGTAATAAAAAGAGTATGTATAGAGAGCTGAAGAGGATGTGTTGAACTGGTTTGGCTGTTTGGAGATGATGAATGAGGTGAAGCTACCTAAGAGGGTATGCATTTCAGGAGTGGGGGGGAGGGGGGATGGAGCACAAGATGGAAGGAAGGAGTGAAAGTTGCTTTGCGTGTTCAGGGCCTGAACCTGCTAGATGGTGTGAAGGATAGAGCGAATTGAAGCACTGTAGTATGTAGGGGGCAACATGTTTTCCATGTGCTGAACTAGGGCATATGAAGCAACCATAGAAAACAACAGAAAAGTCAATGGAGATGGGCTGTGGAAAGGGGGCTCTGGTCTTAGTGCATTATGCATGACAGCTAGGGAGTGGATTTGAGCAAGTTAGTCCATTTCTTTGACTTCCTGGCAGTGTGTCAGTGCATGGAAGAAGGCAGTCATGTTTGAAAAAAAATTAGGATATGTCTGTATTCATAGGTTTGTGATATTCAATATAGAATGACGTATTCAAATTACACATTTCGAATGTATACTAGTCAAAGTAAAGTGTTTGTAGATATCATCAGTGCAAGTTTTTAATTTGATATTACTAAAGCACTAGGCCCTTTAAGAAACTGTGATATAAGCCATCGTATGTTTGAATGCTTTCTTAGTGTTCATTAACAAGAATGATAATGAAGAAAGATTTTGAATAGAGAACTCATGCAATTTATCTGCAATTTTTTCATTTAGATATTATATTTTTTTCCATTACAGGTAACAGCTGTAGCATCTCTAGCTCAGACACTGCGGCGTTACACTTCACTAAATCACTTAGCTCAAGCTGCCCGAGCTGTGCTCCAAAACTCCTCACAGATTTCTCAAATGTTAGCTGACCTCAACAGAGTGGACTTCCACAATGTCCAAGAACAGGTAGATAATTATGAAATTTTTCTTTAAACTTCTGTTCCCTCTTTGTTTCATACTAGTTTGCCATTTTTCATATACCAATATAGGACCAAGAACAGATGAAGGACAGACTTATTCACGCCCTTTCTTATTCTTATGCATAATACACCAAGGGCAAAACTTCCTATCCATAGCCAAGCCCAAAAGACCTTTCTGTAGTTCCCTCCCAATCATTTCATATGCTCTAGTTCAGTTCATGAACAGCAGGCCACCCCCTGTATACCACACCATTCCAATTTGCTCCTATCCCATGCATGCTTCTCAACCAATTTCAGTAACTCAAACCCTTTGTCACTCTATCCTTCCATTTCATCAGTCTCCCCCTCTTCCTCAGTCCTTTTACTATCTGTCTGTCTGTATCAGTTTTTCTATCTCTGTCTATCCATATCCCTGATGTCTGTCCCTTCTAGGGGCTCTCTCAAGGGGGTGGCCTTGCAAGTCTCTAGAACTGTTGAACTCCAGTTAAAGCCTTACCTTAACAGGGCACTGGCAGAGGGCAACTCTAACACAGTGATTCCAGAGGCTCCTACCTAATGTTCTTACTTCCTACTGTTCCTGTCAAATGTTCCAACATACAACTTCTACCTAATGCTCCCACCTAATGTTCCTACATAATACTTCTACCTAATGCTCTTCCTAAGTGTTCCTACCTGCTACTTTTAACTATTGCTCCTATCATTTCATCAAAAGCCAGGGCTAGCACATAGTGCTCAGTGCAGGAAAATATTGAGTTACAAAGGATAAGTTGTGTGAGTTAAGTGTTGTCGAGTGTTATGTGTGACAAAGAGAGATTGTACAAGTGTGGACATAATGCCAACAGTCCATATGTGGGTGAGGCTGAAAGAAAAGACGACAAACTAGGTCAACATATCTAGAAAACTACGGATGTGCTGACTGACTGTCCAGTCATCACTAATATTCCTGATACCCTGACAGGCATTACTGGTAATATACCTAGCAGGTCGATTGCTGTCTACCGACAGGCCCTTTAAGAAACTGTGATATAAGCCATCGTATGTTTAAATGTTTGATTAACAAGAATGCTATCACCATTAATCGTCCTATAATACACTCTCCTTGTAAACTCCGTTTTGCATTTTCCACGTGCTCAAACCACCTCAAAGTATTATGTTCCACATGCTCTTCCACTCCACAATTCATTCTCTTTGTATTTCCTGTCAAACTAAATCTTTCCCCCATTACTTTCTTCAATCAGATTTGTTACATGCTTGTATCCTATGAAAATAGTTTTATCACATTAATTTACACAACATACTATCCCTAGGGATAGGGGAGAAAGAGTACTTCCCACATATTCCCTCCGTGTCGTAGAAGTCGACTAAAAGGGGAGGGGGCTGGAAATCCTCCCATTTCGTTTTTGATTTTCCAAAAGAAGGAACAGAGAAGGGGGCCAAGTGAGGATTTCCCTCAAAGGCTCAGTCCCCTGTTCTTAACGCTACCTCGCTAATGCGGGAAATGGCGAATAGTATGAAAAAAACTTCTAAATGGGATAGTCTTCCTCCTAACATTAGAACAAGTTTTCTATGGGATTATCTTAATCTGTCTTCAACAAAACAGCACCATGTAATTCAAACTCTATCAAGCATTTATAACCAAGTATTGGCCCTTGAATTGTAAACACAATTTACCTACAATGTTAAAATCCATTCAGTAGCTGCTGTATTATCACAGTAACCTTAATTTTTCCAAACATTTCAAGAAAAGATGGATAAGTTCATAACCATCGGGTAAATCTGTGTTCATGTGCACTCTGTTCATGCAAATGTTTTCTCTGTATTTGCCTAAAACCTAAGTATCCTTAATATGATAACAGTACCTTCCAAGAAACAATACTTATTTACAAAGTTTATATGATATATGTAGGGCAGTATATCCATGGAGATAGAATAAGGTGAAAGCAGTTCAATTATCTTCTGGATGTCGTAGAAAAAACTAAGAGGAACAGGTGGGGCTGGAAATCATCCCCTCCAGCATTATCACTTTATAAAAGTAATGAACCAGGGCATGTGAAAGAGGCCCTCATCTCACTGAACGTGTCCTCCCTCTCCAATCACCATTGGCATCTCACACAGCAGATTGGTTATGAACTGCTGACATGCCCCTATCACAGAGACCTTCCCCCCGACTCCTCTCCAGCACAGACCCCCATTTGTCTTCATAATCGACTTGTTCTCACTAGAGCTCAGACAGACAGAATTAAGAATATTGTTTGTGAATATCATAAACAATCCATGAACAAGTGCATAGCTATGCAAGTGAACAGCTTAGTTTTCTGTGAGTTAGCCTATGTGGTATGTTAACTACTGTATTAGTGCAACTATTCGTCACTTAATGTTCTAGCAAGTGCATAATATGTAAACCATATCATTTACTTGGTAAACATCTCTGTATATCTAATGCCCTGTCTATCAAGATGTACTTAAGGTCTTTCATGATTAGTTAACTAGTATCTATCATGACTTCCCAGTTCTGGAAACCATTCCCTTCATGTATTTCAGTTTCTAAAAGAGGAAACAGAGGAATCAAGCAGGAATGCTTATCCTCCTCAAAAGCTCAGATTGGGGTGTCTGAATGAGTGTGGATGTAACCAAGATGAAAGGAAAGGAGAGATTGGCAGTTTGTTTGAGGAAAGAAACCTGGATGTTCTGGCTCTGAGTTAAGTGAAGCTCAAGGGTAAAAGGGGAAGAATGGTTTGGAAACATCTTGGGAGTAAAGCCAGGGGTTGTACGAGGACAAGAGCTAAGGAAAGAGTTGCACTATTCCTGAAGCAGGAACTGTAGGAGTGTGTGATAGAGTGTAAAGAAGTGAATTCTAGATTGATGTGGGTGAAACTGAAAGTGGATGGAGAGAAATTGGTGATTATTAGTGCTTATGCACCTGGTCATGAGAAGAAAGATCTTGAGAGGCAAGTGTTTTGGGAGCAGCTGAGTGTGTCAGCACTTTTGGTGCACAAGACTGGGTATTAGTGATGAGTGATTTAAATTTGAAGGTGAGTAATGTGGCTGTTGAGGCTGTAATTGGTGTACATGGGGTACTCAGTGTTGTGAATGGAAATGTTGAAGAGCTTGAGGTTTTGTGTGCTGAAAAAAGACTGGTGATTGGGAATTCCTTGTTTAAAAAGAGAAATATACTCAAGTATATGCATGTGAGTAGGAGAGATTGCTAAAGAGGATAATTAGATTGTGTGTTAATTGATAGGCATGTAAAAGAGAGACTTTTGGATATTAATGTGCTGAGAAGGGCAGCCGGTGGGATATCTAATCACTATCTTGTGGAGGCGAAGGTGAATAGAGAGTTAGGTGGTGATGAAAGCTCTGCGGAAGATGAAATCTGGCAAGGCAGTGGGTTTCGATGGTAATCCAGTTGAATTCATTAAGAAAGGGGGGTGACTGGATTGTTGATTGCTTGATAAGGATACTCAATGTACGTATGAGTCATGGTGAAGTGCCTGAGGATTGGCGGAATGCATGTATAGTGCCATTGTACAAAGGCAAAGGGGATAAAGGTGAGTTTTCAAGTTACAGATGCTTAAGTTGTTGAGTATTCCTGGAAAATTGTATGGATGGGTATTGATTGAGAGGATAAAAGCATGTACAGAGCATCAGATTGGGGAGGAGCAGTGTGGTTTTAGATATGGTATAGGATGTGTGGAACAGGTGTTTACTTTGAAGAATATATGTGAGAAATTTTAGAAAAACAGATGGATTTGTATGTAGCATACATGGATCTGGGGAAGGCATATGATAGGGTTGATAGAGATGCTTTGTGGAAGGTCATAAGAATATATGGTGTGGCAGGTAAGCTGCTAGAAGCAGTAAAAAGTTTTATAATGGGTGTGAGGTATGTATATGAGTAGGAAGAGAGAAGAGTTATTGGTTCCCAGAGAAATTCAGTCTTTGGTTGGGGTGTGTGATGTTCCCATGGTTGTTTGATTTGTTTGTAGATGAGTTGGTTAGGGAGGTAAATGCAAGAGTTTTAGAGAGAGGGGCACATATGCAGCTGTAGGGGATGAGAGGGCATGGGAAGTGAGTCAGTTGTTGTTTGTTGATGATAAAGCACTGGTGGCAGACTTGAATGAGAAACTGCAGAAGCTGGTGACTGAGTGTGGAAAAGTGTGTGAAAGGAGACAGTAGAGTAAATGTGAATAAGAGCAAGGTTATTCGGTTCAGCTGGATTGAGAGACAAATTAGTTGGGATGTAAGTTTGAATGGAGAAAAATTGGAGTATGTGAAGTATTTTAGATATCTGGGAGTGAACTTGACAGCAAATGGAATCATGGAAGAAGTGAGCCATAGGGTTGGGAGGGGATGAAGGTTTTTGGAGCAATGAAGAATGTGTGGAAAGAGAGAACGTTATCTTGGAGAGCAAAATTGGGTATTTTTGAAGGAATAGTAGTTCCAACAATATTACATGGTTGCGAGGCATGGGCTATAGTTAGGGTTGTACAGAGGAGGGTGGATGTGTTGGAAATTAAATGTTTGAGGACAATATGAGGTGGTTTGCATAAGTAAGTAATGAAAGGGTAAGAGAGATGTTTGATGATAAAAAGAATTTGGTTGAGAGAACCGAGAAGAGTACGTTGAAATGGTTTAGACATATGGAGAGAATGAGTGAGGATTGTTGACAAAGAGGATATATGTGTCAGAGGTGGAGGGAACAGGGAGAAGCGGGAGACCAAATTGGAGGTGGAAGGTTGGAGTGAAAAAGATTTTGAGCGATTTGGGCCTGAACATACAGGAGGGCGAGAGGCATGCAAGGAATAGAGTGAATTGGAATGACGTGGTATACCATGGTCAACGTGATGTCAATGGACTGAACCAGGGCGTGTGAAATGTCTGGGGTAAACCATGGAAAGGTCTGTGGGGCTTGAATGTGGATAGGGAGCTATGGTTTCAGTGCATGATACCTGACAGCTAGAGACTGAGTGTAAACAAATGTGGCCTTTTTTTTTTTGTCTATTTTTCTGGCATTACCTCACTGATGCAGGGGTTGACGATGCTGTTTCCTGTGGGATGGGGTGGCACCAGGAATGAATGAAGGCAAGCAAATATGAACATGTACATTTGTATATATGTATATGTCTGTATGTGTATGTATATGTGTTTATGTTGATATGTATATGTATGTGTTTGTGTGTGTATGGATATATGTGTTTATGAGAGGATGGGTCTTTCTTCATCTAGGGCTACCTCGCTGATGTGGGAAACAGCAGTCAAGTATAAAAAAAAGTATATGTACACGTATATGCGTGTATGTATGTATTTGTGTATATGAGTGGATGGGTCTTTCTTCGTCTGTCTCCCAGCGCTACCTCGCTAATGCGGGAAATGGTAGTCAAGTACATTGATAATAACAATTGTTTTTAACTTAGTTTAGTTTAAGTATGAATAGATGATGTGAGGTGGTTTGATCAAGTAAGTAATGGAAGGGTAAGGGAGATGTGTGAAAATGAAAAGAGTGTGGTTGAGAGAGCAGAAGAGGGTGTATTGAAATGGGTTGAACATATGGAGAGAATGAGTGAGGAAAGGTTGACAAAGAGGATATATGTGTCAGAAGTGGAGGGAACAACAAGAAGTGGGAGACCAAACTGGAGGTGGAAGGATAGAGTGAAAAAGATTTTGAGCACTTGCGGCCTGTACATACAGGGGGGTGTGAGGCATGCAAGGAATAGAGTGAATTGGAATGATGTGGTACACTAGGGTCGATGTGCTGTTAATGGACTGGATCAGGGCATGTGAAATGTCTGGAGTAAACCATGGAAAGGTCTGTGGGACCTGAATGTGGATAGGGAACTGTGGTTCCAGTGCATCACACATGACAGCTAGAGACTGAGTGTGAATGAATGTGGCCTTTTTTTGTCTGTTTTCCTGGTGCTACCCCACTGAAAGAGGGGGTAGCGATGTTGTTTCCTGTGGGGCAGGGTGGCGCCAGGAATGGATGAAGGTGAGCAGATGTGAATGTGTACATGTGTACATGCATATGTCTTTGTATGTGTTTTTTTTTTTTTTTTTTTTTTTTTTTATACTTTGTCGCTGTCTCCCGCGTTTGCGAGGTAGCGCAAGGAAACAGACGAAAGAAATGGCCCAACCCCCCCCCATACACATGTACATACACACGTCCACACACGCAAATATACATACCTACACAGCTTTCCATGGTTTACCCCAGACGCTTCACATGCCTTGATTCAATCCACTGACAGCACGTCAACCCCTGTATACCACATCGCTCCAATTCACTCTATTCCTTGCCCTCCTTTCACCCTCCTGCATGTTCAGGCCCCGATCACACAAAATCCTTTTCACTCCATCTTTCCACCTCCAATTTGGTCTCCCTCTTCTCCTCGTTCCCTCCACCTCCGACACATATATCCTCTTGGTCAATCTTTCCTCACTCATTCTCTCCATGTGCCCAAACCATTTCAAAACACCCTCTTCTGCTCTCTCAACCACGCTCATTTTATTTCCACACATCTCTCTTACCCTTACGTTACTTACTCGATCAAACCACCTCACACCACACATTGTCCTCAAACATCTCATTTCCAGCACATCCATCCTCCTGCGCACAACTCTATCCACAGCCCACGCCTCGCAACCATACAACATTGTTGGAACTACTATTCCTTCAAACATACCCATTTTTGCTTTCCGGGATAATGTTCTCGACTTCCACACATTTTTCAAGGCTCCCAAAATTTTCGCCCCCTCCCCCACCCTATGATCCACTTCCGCTTCCATGGTTCCATCCGCTGACAGATCCACTCCCAGATATCTAAAACACTTCACTTCCTCCAGCCTCTCACCATTCAAACTCACCTCCCAATTGACTTGACCCTCAACCCTACTGTACCTAATAACCTTGCTCTTATTCACATTTACTCTTAACTTTCTTCTTCCACACACTTCACCAAACTCCGTCACCAGCTTCTGCAGTTTCTCACATGAATCCGCCACCAGCGCTGTATCATCAGCGAACAACAACTGACTCACTTCCCAAGCTCTCTCATCCCCAACAGACTTCATACTTGCCCCTCTTTCCAAAACTCTTGCATTTACCTCCCTAACAACCCCATCCATAAACAAATTAAACAACCATGGAGACATCACACACCCCTGCCGCAAACCTACATTCACTGAGAACCAATCACTTTCCTCTCTTCCTACACGTACACATGCCTTACATCCTCGATAAAAACTTTTCACTGCTTCTAACAACTTTCCTCCCACACCATATATTCTTAATACCTTCCACAGAGCATCTCTATCAACTCTATCATATGCCTTCTCCAGATCCATAAATGCTACATACAAATCCATTTGCTTTTCTAAGTATTTCTCACATACATTCTTCAAAGCAAACACCTGATCCACACATCCTCTACCACTTCTGAAACCACACTGCTCTTCCCCAATCTGATGCTCTGTACATGCCTTCACCCTCTCAATCAATACCCTCCCATATAATTTACCAGGAATACTCAACAAACTTATACCTCTGTAATTTGAGCACTCACTCTTATCCCCTTTGCCTTTGTACAATGGCACTATGCAAGCATTCCGCCAATCCTCAGGCACCTCACCATGAGTCATACATACATTAAATAACCTTACCAACCAGTCAACAATACAGTCACCCCCTTTTTTAATAAATTCCACTGCAATACCATCCAAACCTGCTGCCTTGCCGGCTTTCATCTTCCGCAAAGCTTTTACTACCTCTTCTCTGTTTACCAAATCATTTTCCCTAACCCTCTCACTTTGCACACCACCTCGACCCAAACACCCTATATCTGCCACTCTGTCATCAGACACATTCAACAAACCTTCAAAATACTCATTCCATCTCCTTCTCACATCACCACTACTTGTTATCACCTCCCCATTTACGCCCTTTACTGAAGTTCCCATTTGCTCCCTTGTCTTACGCACCCTATTTACCTCCTTCCAGAACATCTTTTTATTCTCCCTAAAATTTACTGATAGTCTCTCACCCCAACTCTCATTTGCCCTTTTTTTCACCTCTTGCACCTTTCTCTTGACCTCCTGTCTCTTTCTTTTATACTTCTCCCACTCAATTGCATTTTTTCCCTGCAAAAATCGTCCAAATGCCTCTCTCTTCTCTTTCACTAATACTCTTACTTCTTCATCCCACCACTCACTACCCTTTCTAAACAGCCCACCTCCCACTCTTCTCATGCCACAAGCATCTTTTGCGCAATCCATCACTGATTCCCTAAATACATCCCATTCCTCCCCCACTCCCCTTACTTCCATTGTTCTCACCTTTTTCCATTCTGTACACAGTCTCTCCTGATACTTCTTCACACAGGTCTCCTTCCCAAGCTCACTTACTCTCACCACCTTCTTCACCCCAACATTCACTCTTCTTTTCTGAAAACCCATACTAATCTTCACCTTAGCCTCCACAAGATAATGATCAGACATCCCTCCAGTTGCACCTCTCAGCACATTGACATCCAAAAGTCTCTCTTTCGCACGCCTGTCAATTAACACGTAATCCAATAACGCTCTCTGGCCATCTCTCCTACTTACATAAGTATACTTATGTATATCTCGCTTTTTAAACCAGGTATTCCCAATCATCAGTCCTTTTTCAGCACATAAATCTACAAGCTCTTCACCATTTCCATTTACAACACTGAACACCCCATGCATACCAATTATTCCCTCAACTGCCACATTACTCACCTTTGCATTCAAATCACCCATCACTATAACCCGGTCTCGTGCATCAAAACCGCTAACACACTCATTTAGCTGCTCCCAAAACACTTGCCTCTCATGATCTTTCTTCTCATGCCCAGGTGCATATGCACCAATAATCACCCACCTCTCTCCATCAACTTTCAATTTTACCCATATTAATCGAGAATTTACTTTCTTACATTCTATGACATACTCCCACAACTCCTGTTTCAGGAGTATTGCTACTCCTTCCCTTGCTCTTGTCCTCTCACTAACCCCTGACTTCACTCCCCAGGTATTTCCAAACCACTCTTCCCCTTTACCCTTGAGCTTCGTTTCACTCAGAGCCAAAACATCCAGGTTCCTTTCCTCAAACATACTACCTATCTCTCCTTTTTTCATATCTTGGTTACATCCACACACATTTAGGCACCCCACTCTGAGCCTTCGAGGAGGATGAGCACTCCCCGCGTGACTCCTTCTTCTGTTTCCCATTTTAGAAAGTTAATACAAGGAGGGGAGGATTTCCGGCCCCCCGCTCCCGTCCCCTCTAGTCGCTTTCTACGACACGCGAGGAATACGTGGGAAGTATTCTTTCACCCCTATCCCCAGGGATAATATACATATATAAACACACACACACACACACACACACACACACACGCACACACACACACACACACACAGACACACACATACATATATATACATATGAAAAATGTAAGAAACATTTTTCATTTTTTGTATGTGTATGTATTGATATGTATATGTGTGTATATGTACGTGTATGGGTGTTTATGTATATATATGTGTATACGAGTGGATGGGCCGTTCTTCATCTGTTTCCTGGTGCTAACTTGCTTACAAGGGAAACATTGATCAAGTATAATATTGATAATAATAAAAAGATGATTTTAATTTTGATAATATCCTTGAGTATTTATAGTACTTCTGTTTCTTTTCCATAGGCATCCTGGGTATGTCAGTGTGATGTTGCTTTGGTAGATCGACTTGAAGAAGATTTTAAATCAACTCTTCAGCAACAAAATAGCCTGGAGCAGTGGGCAGAGTGGTTACAAGCTGTTGTTTCTCAAGTCCTTAGACCGTATGAAGGAAAAGTGGATTTCCCTAAACATGCTCGACAGTTTCTTTTGAAGTGGTCTTTTTACAGGTTAGTACATAACCTCAAAGTTGTTTTTGTACTTAATGAAACACCAGCCTTTGATAGGGAGAGTTAACATATCTCTACATTGAATATGCTCCAAGAGATTGATTTTTTTAGTTTCATGCTGAAATGTTGTGCCATGTCATTCGGACAAGTTTAGTAACTGAACATGAGTTTAATATTTTACATCATTTACCATTCTCTTTCTTTAATCCATGTTTGGTATGATATAGATTTTTAATAAGGAACAGCTGAAGTATCATAATATTTTATTGTCAATAGTGATATGTGCATCTAAATGTGTTTATATTATTGTGCATGGAAATAGGAAAAAAGTTGGAAACAAAGAATTTTCCAGTCTTAAACGAGAATAGCAAACACCTCCAGGTCCCCCCACTTGTTGTTTAACATTTAACATCAAACTTCAAACTGAGTATGGATTTTTGCATTTGATAGATAAGCTAAAGTTAGTGCCCAGCCATCACATTAGACTATACATTCAGCACAACTATTTAGTGTATAGTGAACATCATATTACCCTAAACGACTGGTTACTGAGAGCTGGTTTAGTAATAACAGTGTAAATACAAGTTCATTCCAGTTTTTGAACTCCATGCACCTATTAGCAGTAACTCCAATTCTGGTCACTGTCATCAGTATGAGACAGAATTCTTTTGCACATTCCAGAGTTCGTATAGATATCTTGGACAGGTGTAGCAGTCGACTATTTTGATTACCTTGGAAACTTGTGACACTATAAACCCCAGTTTTTTAATATGATCCAAAATTTTTTCTTTAATTCATGTTGCATTGAGCAGTTTTATTCTCCAGTCATGACCATCTCAGATTTCCTGTATACACATGAAGATCAGCCAAAGCCAGATAATCATCTCTCTCCAGTGCAGTTATCCCTCACAAGCATGAGTTATTCTTTAGGATTATTAGGGTTAGGGCCTTTTAGCCTTCTGTCTGTTTGGTGGTGAATCCTAGCCTTTCTCACATATCACTATCATTTTGACAAGTTAATGGACAATTGTTCATTTTTAGCTCACCCTCAGCCAATCAGAGATCAACCCCATATTCGCTGTTGACAGATCCCATGATTACTAATGGAAGCATGTTGACAATAATAGCTTATGTATGTTGAGAAAAATTGGAAACTCTGCTAAGATCAATGGTTATATGGTGAAATGGGTGAAACTCATAGTCGTATCAGGCCATTCTCTATATTTTTATAGCCCTAGGTAGAATCAGATCACTGGTGATCCATGTGTGACAGAAAAATTTTAGGGAGCAATCACCTTGGCTTCCTTAGAATAATAGTAATGTTTTTTACTCCAACAGTAGAAGTATTAACCAGAAGTGGGATGAACTGATCATATGCTTTGTCAGAAAAGCCAGATATTGTGGCAGTAGCAGATTGTATTTATTTTATTTATTATACTTTGTCGCTGTCTCCCGCGTTAGCGAGGTAGGGCAAGGAAACAGATGAAAGAATGGCCCAACCCACCCACATGCACATGTATATACATACACGTCCACACACACACATATACATACCTATTCATTTCAACGCATACATTTATATACATACACAGACATATACATATATACACATGTACATAACTCATACTTGCTCCCGTCGCCACCCCGTCACACATGAAATTACAACCCCCTCCCTCCACACGCGTGTGAGGTAGCGCTAGGAAAAGACAGCAAAGGCCACATTTACTCACACTCGGTCTTTAGCTGTCATGTATAATGAACCAAAACCATAGCTCATTTTCCACATCTAGGCCCCACAAAACTTTCCATGGTTTACCCCAGACACTTCACATGCCCTAGATATATTTTAAGGAAAAGCACCTGTTAGCTGAGTTTGCAGTTCCAGGTTATGAAATTTTCAGTTACTATCATCTATTCAAGGCAGGTGGCAGGGTCATGCTCTGTGTTTAATTAAGATGGACTGCATGTAAATAAAGTTTGCTAAACTGATATCATTATTTACAATTCATTATACCGGAACATTACGTAGACACGTTAGGAGGTAGTAGTTGGTAGGAACATTGGTTAGGTTCCTCTGGAAACACTTCACCAGAGTTAACCTCTGTTAGTGACCTGTTAAAGGTGAGGCACTAATAGCTTCTTAAGAAACAGCAATGGAGTTCATCAGTTCAGGAGACTTTGGCCTTGAGGGAGTCCTTGGAGGGAGTGGGCATTAGAGGTATGGATAACTAGATACATTGAAATGAGATGTCCAAAATTATTTTTAGGGTATTATATAGACCCCAAACAATACACGGTACAGAATTTTGTGCTGATAACCTTTTCATTTACCAATAGGTCTCCTTTTGTCTTCTTTGCCCATCTACTCTTTTTCTCTTTCTTGTATGTACAATGAAAATTTAACTTGATGTTTATTTCAGTGTAACTGATATTTTCTTCCAATAAACAAAATTTGCTATGAAACCTGCGCTTCTTTCCTGTACTTGATCATGTATACAAAATTCAGTCTTGTATGAAAATACAAGAGGTGGAAGGATGGAGTGAAGGAGATTTTGAGAAATCAGAGCCTGATTATGCAAGAGGGTGAGAGGCAGGCAAGGGATAGAGTGAGTTGGAATGATGTAGTATACCAGGGTTGATGTACTGTCAGTGTACTGAACCAAGCTGTTTTAAATGTCTGGGATTGACCATGGAAGGGTCCATGGGGCCTGGATGTGGATAGGGAGTTGTGGTTTCATTGCATTACACACGACAGTTAGAGACTGAGTGTAAACTAATGTGGCCTTTTTTTGTCTGTTTTCCTGGAGTTAACACTCTGATGCAGTGGGTGGCAATGCTGTTTCCTGTGGGGCAGGGTGGTGCCGGTGATGGATGAAGGCAAGCGAGTATGAACATGTAAATAATTCTTTCTTTCATACTATTCGCCATTTCCCGCGATAGCGAGGTAGCGTTAAGAACAGAGGACTGGGCCTTTGAGGGAATATCCTCACCTGGCCCCCTTCTCTGTTCCTTCTTTTGGAAAATTAAAAAAAAAAAAAAAAACGAGAGGGGAGGATTTCCAGCCCCCCGCTCCCTTCCCTTTTAGTCGCCTTCTACGACACGCAGGGAATACGTGGGAAGCATTCTTTCTCCCCTATCCCCAGGGATGTAAATAATATATGTTATTATTATACTTGGTTGCTGTTTTCCACGTCAGCGAGGTAGCACCAGGAAACAGAAGAACTGCCCATCCACTCATATGCACATATATATACGTAAACGCCCCCTTTTTTTTATATACCCCGTCGCTGTCTCCCGCATCAGCAAGGTAGTGCAAGGAAACAGATGAAAGCATGGCCCAACCCCACCTACATACACATGTATATACATGAATGCCCACACATGCACATATACATACCTATACATTTCAACATATACATGTTGGAAAGGATCACAATTTTGCACGTGATCAAGATATTCCTATCTTTTTCCCCGTGGACTCATAAGAATATAAATACATATATACTCATGTATATATTCATACTTGCTGCCTTCATCCATTCCTGTCACCACCACGCCACACATGAAATGGCACCCCCACTCGCGTACGAGGTAGCGCTAGGAAAAGACAACAAAGGCCACATTCGTTCACACTCAGTCTCTAGCTGTCATGTGTAATGCACCGAAACCACAGCTCCTTTTCCACATCCAGGCTCCACAAAACTTTCCATGGTTTACCCCAGACGCTTCACATCCCCTGGTTCAATCCACTGACAGCACATCAACCCCGGTATACCACATTATTCTAATTCACTCTATTCCTTGCACGCCTTTCACCCTCCTGTATGTTCAGGCCCCGATCGCTCAAAATCTTTTTCACTCCATCCTTCCACCTCCAATTTGGCCTCCCACTTGTCCTTGTTCCCTCCACCTATGACACATATATCATCTTTGTCAATCTTTCCTTACTCATTCTCTCCATGTGACCAAACCATTTCAATACACCCTCTTCTGCTGTCTCAACCCCACTCTTTTTATTACCACACATCTCTCTTACCCTTTCATTATGTACTCGATCAAACCACCTCACACCACATATTGTGCTCAAACATCTCATTTCCAACAATTCACCCTCCTCCACACAACTGTGTTTATGGCCCATGCCTCTAAACCATATAACATTGTTGGAACCATTATTTCTTCAACGCTCCCAGAACCTTCACCCCCTCTCCAACACTGTGACTCACTTCTGCTTCCATGGTTCCATCCTCTGCCAAATCCACTCCCAGATATCTAAAACACATCACTTCCTCCGGTTTTTCTCCATTCAAACTTATCTCCCAGTTTACTTGTCCCTCAACCCTACTGAACCTAATAACCTTGCTCTTATTCACATTTACTCTCAGCTTTCTTCTTTCACACACTTTACCAAACTGAGTCACCAACTTCTGCAGTTTTTCACCTGAATCAGCCACCAGCGCTGTATCATGAACAACAACAAATTACTCACTTCTCAAGCCCTCTCATCCACAACAAACACTGCATACTTGCCCCCCTCTCCAAAACTCTTGCATTCACCTCCCAAAAACCTCATCAATAAACAAATTAAACAACCATAGAGACATCATGCACCCCTGCCGCAAACCAACATTCATTGGGAACCAATCACTTTCCTCTCTTCCTACTCGTACACATGCTTTTCATCCTCAATAGAAACTTTTCACTGCTTCTAGCAACTTACTTCCCACACCATATACTCTTAATACCTTCCACAAAAGCATCTCTATCAACTCTTCATATGCCTTCTCCAGATCCATAAATGCTGCATACAAATCCATCTCTTTTTCTAAGTTTTTCTCACATACACTCTTCAAAGCAAATACCTGATCCACACATCCTCTACCACTCCTGAAACCACACTGCTCTTCCCCAATCTGATGCTCTGTACATGCCTTTACCCTCTCAATTAATACCCTCCCATATAATTTCCCAGGAATACTCAACAAACTTATACCTCTGCAATTTGAACACTCACCTTTATCCCCTTTACCTTTATACAATGGCACTATGCATGCATTCTGCCAATCCTCAGGCACTTCACGATGAACCATACATACATACATTGGATATTCTCACCAACTAGTCAACAACACAGTCACCCCCTTTTATAATAGATTCCACTGCAATACCATCCATACCCACCGCCTTGCCAGCTTTCATCTTCCGCAAAGCTTTCACTACCTCTTCTCTGTCACCAAACCATTCTCCCTGACCCTCTCACTTCACACTCCACCTCGACCAAAACACCCTATATCTGCCAATCTATCGTCAAACACATTCAACAAACCTTCAAAATGCTCATTTCATCACCTCACCTCTCCATTGTTATTACCTCCCCATTAGCCCCCTTCACCGATGTTCCCATTTGTTCTCTTGTCTTACATACATTATTTACCTCCTTCCAGAACATCGTTTTATTCTCCCTAAAATTTAACATTACTTTCTCACCCCAACTCTCATTTGCCCTCTTTTTTTCACCTCTTGCACCTTTCTTGACTTCTGCCTCTTTCTTTTATACATCTCATAGTCATTTGCACTATTTCCCTACAAAAATCATACAAATGCCTCTTTCTTCTCTTTCACTAACAATCTTACTTCTTCAACCCACCTCTCGCTACCCTTTCTAATCGGCCCACCTCCCACCTTTCTCATGCCACAGGCATCTTTTGTGCAAGCCATCACTGCTTCCCTAAATACATCTCATTCCTCCCCAATCCCCTTACGTCATTTGCTCTCACCTTTTTCCATTCTGCTCTCAATCTCTGTTGGTACTTCCTTACACCAGTCTCCTTTCCAAGTTCACTTACTCTCACCACTCTCTTCTACCCAACATTCTCTCTTCTTTTCTGAAAACCTTCACCTTTGTCTCCCCAAGATAAACACCCATACCGGTACATGTACATATAAACATATATACATTTACATACACATACACAGCCATATACATATTTACACACATACATATTCATACTCGCTTGCCTTCATCCATTCATGGTGCCACCCCGCCCCACAGGAAACAGCATCACCAGCCCCTGAGTCAGCAAGGTAGCACCAGGAAAACAGATAAAAAAGGCCACATTCATTCACACTTAAGTCTCTCGCTGTCATATGTAACACACCTAAACCACAACTCCCTCTCCACATCCAGGCCCCATGGTTTACCCGACATTTCCATTGACCATGTCAACCCTGGTATACCACATCATTCCAGTTCACTATATTCTTGGGAGTAGTTATCTTATGGAGGGAGGGTAAGATTGGGTTTGCAGCCTTCTTTCTGGAACAGTTGTCTGTAAGCAATTATTGGAGGGCTATTGTCCAGGGAACAGTTATCCAGTTACCAGGGGCATTGCCCGCTTGGGGATGACCTTGGGTGGTATCAGGTCAGTTTTTCCTGTAGGCATGCTCAGGCTGGCATCAGGTTTGGTTATCTTGAGTGCTGGATATTGTCTAAGAACAGTTGTAATGTTCTTTCTTGGCCTGTAATTTGGTTGTTGATTTTAGCTTTCATTTCACATGTGTAGATTGCTTCGTTCAGTTGTGGTTATGTTTGGTCTTTGCATTACCTTCCTGTTTTGGTGTTGGTGGTGAGATGGTGTCTATTCAGGGAGATGTTATGACATTGCCTTTTATGTTCTATTATTGATCCTTGTTATTGATGTAATGTGAGGTGTTGGCTAAGAGTAGTGCTGGTCATATCAATGTAATTTTTTCAACTGGACATGAGAATTGGTGAATTGCGTTGCTATGTCATGGAGGGTCAGTCTTCTGAGTCAAGTTACTTTTCATGATTAGGTTGCAGGCATTTTGGTTCTTATAGTAGATGGTGTGGTTTAGCTTGCCTTCTCCATTTCAGCATGTGGTATATCTCTTTATAATTCCCATTGGGACCTTATCATCATAGTATGCCAGGGTCATATAGTTGATATAGAACACTTTGTGGGTAATTCCCAACATATAGAAGGTTGCCAACATAGAACCATTCCTAAAAATCTCCAAACTACACAACTTTCCCTGTTCTGGCTCTCTGTACCACTTCTGTCATCAATATCGAAACCTTCTGAAAAACTGATACATAACAGAATAAAACAAAATATTCCACTCTCCTCCACATGACATGGCTTAAGACATATCCTGCATGGCTTCAACCAACCACAGTCCCAGTCCTGCACAGTATTAGTTGGTAGTAGTGTACAGTAATAAAGCATTTGACACTGTTCTATCACCTCCTTACACAAAAGGTACATGACACTACCCTTCACATTATTGACAAAAGTGGTTGGCTAGCTTCATAGCTGGCTGTCAAGTCAGAATTAAACTCTAATTCTCAAGCTCAACAATGAAATTCTCAAAGAATTTTCTCTTTCTCCAGCCCTCTTCATTCTATTCTTACATGGCCTTCCACTACCTCCTGCAGATCATATTGTGAAGATATCCCCATGCTGGTGAACACGTGCGCACACTTTACAGCACCCAAACGCCACAGAAGCAACAACAAATGTGTAACATTACATCACACAGTTGAACAGTGACTCAGCCAGAATAGAAAGTCTACATATCGCTCAGAAGTCTTCAGTTCTCCTTTTGACCCTAGGCATACAAGAATCCAACCTGTACTTTTCCAACCCCTTAAATGGCCAATCACTCCCATTCAACAAAACACCAGCTATCCTTGACATTACCTACGACATATATGTGACATTCATTTCATACATTACAAACATCAGCCACCAAAGCAATAATCAGACAGTAAACCATGCCTCACCTACTTGGTAATTGACTGTATCAAACAACAAACACCTACATTTCTTTTACCTATTTGCGAGTCTGGGGTAGCACCAGGGACACACGAAGAATGGCCTAATTTGCCTTTACAAGAACATTATACTTTACAGTTCGATGGTGATTCGAGACCTCACCCTGCGCAGTGCAGCCTCATTTGGGTCCTTCCATCTGATTCGACTTTTATATGACGAATACATGTTCTATTTGGTAGAACATCGGGTAGCATCCTCCTTAGGTCTAACCCCAATTGCTGTCATATCTCAGGTTAGTAATCTTTAAAGGTAAACCTTGCATGCTCAAACTTTACCACAGGATAACAAGAAAAACTTTGTTCCCTAATACTTATGGTATTATTATACAGTCCAGGACCCCTTTTATAGGGCTCCTACATCTTCAAGGCTGCACTTCATGCAGAAAGAGAGAAATGCTGGACTCCTTTGGACTGAGAAGGTCCTTACTGAGACTCCATTCCCCTCTATATGATACAGCATTGTAGAAGGTGTGAGAAAGAGGTATGGTAGGGAAGCACAGTCTTAACAGAGAGCTGACCAGAGTGTTTTGAAAATGATTCAGCCATATGGAAAGGATGAAAGAAAGACTGACAAAGAAGATATACTTGTTAGAAGTGGAGGGAACAAGGGGAAAGGGGAGACTAAGAAGATGAAAGTACATAATGAAGAAGCCTTTGGGGTATTGTGGTGAATGATGTGCTTGGGACAGAATAAATTGGTTCAGTGTGATACTGTACATCGGAAGTATTTTGCTATCTGTGGACACAACTAGAGTATATGAAGCTGTCAAAGCAAACTATTGAGTAGTGCATGGAGTATGGCTATAGGTGAATAGGTGGTATGCATTTATTATAATGCATTATACTTGTCATCTAGAGAGACAGTGTGCGTAAATGAGGCCACTGTTCGTTTGTTTCTGACACTGCCATGCTAAGATGGGAGAGGCAGTTAGCTGCATGTAAGAAGAATAAAAACATTATATTTTGTAGGCCTTATTTTTGCTCCATAGACATCAGATAGATATCAGAAGTAGCAGAGAAATGATGAACATGTTTGATAATTCCTAGACTAACTAGTAGGGTAGATATGATTATCTGTTTGTGTATTAGATTTGCACAACCATCTGACAACCATGTCTGTCACTAAACACCTCATTTTTCTAAACTCTTATCATCTTCAGTTACCATTACTGTATTTATCTTATGATAATGATATTGTAATCTTTTTATCCCCTTTTGAATAACAGAATTGTGATAGATTATCGAATATTATTGAAATAATTCGTACTTTTATGAAAATTTAGAAGTCTTGTTATTTCATAGCCATAAAATGAATGCACATTACTTCTTTAGGGCTTAGGAGGCAACAAGACAAATGACTCCAACGACTACGTAGTTTACAATGGTGACAGCACAACTCACCACAGGTCTGAGGATGGTATTCTCCCAGCATTCAAGCGGCTTAAATATGAAACTTCGTAACTGTTTCACAATGATGACGCTGAAAATGAGTGCTATGTGTAGTATTGCTGTGTCATATATCTAAGGTTTTTAAGTATATTTTTGGATGAAGGCAATCAAAAATGTAGAAGACTATGGTATGGCCTGTATATAATATGTATAAGAACTTCATTACAAACAAAATTTTAAAACAAGATAATGTAAATAATAAACACATAAAGTATATTAATGAAAGAAGGGCAATACTCTGATCAGAATTTAAAAGCATATCTAGTCAGTATTACTGAATGACAGTGTTTCCCGTTAAGGTTACTTATTATTGATGTCAAACTGAAAAACATTATAGTTTAAATTGTGTGTTAATTTTAGAGTAATTGAAATTAGGATTTTAATGTGATGAAATTAAACTTGTTTGATAATGTGCAAAAGCCATATTTATAACAGAAATTTTAATCTAGTCATGGGTATTATAATTTCTATTTCCATACAGATTTTAGTGGGCTATTTTCCACAGATTTATGTTAGAGTATACACAAATAATGACTGCAAATGCAGCTTGTCTGCACTGGGTCCATATTATGTATAACTAGAGATAATATATATTGAAATACTGTTTGTGCCAGAGAACTGTAGTACTAGATTGAGAATTAGGATGACAGAATGTGGTACTACAGAGCCTGCTGTTACTAAGGTTTTGACATACGAGTAACAGGACTTGAAACATTTGAGTGCTTTTATATAACTATGTCAGTAGTATCCTGCACTCCAGGGAAGTTTTTCTGTTAGTTGTTTCAGAGAAGTTGTGCATTTCTATTTTTATACAAAAAGGAACAACTGATACACAGTGGGATGGTGCTGGTGGCCATTACTGTTAGTTTTCTCTAAACCAGACTAGGACTAAGACGCAACACTTGCCTGTAGGTGAACTATGCTCACATCTTGGGAAGTGGGTTTACCAGCCTTTGATATACATTAGATCATGATGAGTCATTTGATGCTGATGTTTGCCACGTCCATGAAAACAAGTATTGGTGATACAGTAGTATCAGGTGATGATTTGTACAGAAGAACAGTGTTTAAGACACTGCACAGGCGTGTTGTGTCTGCCTATCCTGGAACTGAACCCTCCGAGCCAACCCTCTCCTGCGGGTAGATTGGACAGCAGGAAGTACATTGCCTGCTCACCAGGCAAACTGGCATTCTTCCTGTGTGTTGTTGCTTTGCTCAATGTCTCCATCCAGTGTGCAAGTCTTTGGAGGAAGTGCAGCGGGACCCCTCCAGGGCTCAGTTAGGAAATGAGTAATACTTTTTTCTTTTTAGTTTTCACTATCTAGTGATTGGATTGAGAGAATAATGTAGCTGTCAAGTTGGTATGGTGATATGTAAACTGTATTGGAAGTGTTGGAGGACTGTGTACTAGACAGTATTATAGCCATGTGGTATGTAGCTTGGTGGCCAGGACAGGACAAGAGACACTTGTGTGCATCAGAGCACTGATGACTCCCTTATTAAAGTGGGTGTATCCGTGTGTTGTTTAGCACTGCGTGGCTTCCATAGTCCCATGGTCTGTCCTGGCCTGACTGAGTAAGGTGCCATTTTACATTATTTGCAGTGGGTATTTTGGGATAAAATTTTGGGTGTTACTCATCATTCTTGTGTAGGAATCATGACAATAAATCTAAATGCTGTTGACATCACTTTGATTTACATTTATTTCAACTCTATGAAAACAACCTACTGACTTGAGTAGATAACATTCATGTACAGATTCTTCTTATTTAAATGTAATAGACTCACTTCATAGTACCTGTTAAGAGTTACATTGTTATTTTCAGAATATCTTTTTTAGCTATGTAAATTATCATATATATAACAAATATTCAGGCATATAAAGCTCCATCCACATTGACAATGATGATTAATGCCCACTGGAAATACTTCTGTGTTGAATGTGATACTCTGTCGTAGGTTTGCCAAGCCTTTTGTTAATATATAAACTGGCTTGGATGATAAGGTCTGTGGACCAAGATTATAGATGTTTTTGTGTGCCTACTTCTGAAGATTACTCAACTTACAGCTAAGTCAACTACAGCTTGCCAATTAACACGTGTGATCATAAAACTGTACTCCCAAGAATTTGTCAGTGTGCCTGTCTCCTCTGCACTGTTTGATACCCACGAGTGACTTGCTGGTACAAATATTATCCCTAACCAAGTTCACAACCAACAAGTGGTCACAATTTGCTTTTTGTATAATAATGTTAAGTAGTATATGTATTGACTGATAATTTGTAATAATTTATGAATACATGTGTTGGGATGTAACAAATATATTTTCATTAAGTCATAACCAGCTTCCTTGTTGTACATGAGAGGCATATGTTTGATGTGCCATCCCTACACACAGTATGATTTATTTCAGTGTATTTAATGACGGATTGATTGCAGTCAGTCTCTGACAGTGATCTTACCTGTTGTTCCATGTATATGTTTAGTAATTCTGTAATTTGTGTTAGTGTGAAGTGAAGTTGCAAGCTGTGATAATTGCACAGAATTACAGTTTATAATAAATTATTCATTATACATCCATAGGACCCCTTTTATGGGGTTTCTGAAGCTTCAGTGCTTGACTCCAAGTAGCAACAGGGTATTGATGGACTCCTTTAAAATGAGTAGTACATCAAGGAGACAGTACTCCTTTTTGTAAATTGACGATGATACAACCTCACCAAAGGTGGCTGTTCACTTGTAGTGTAATCGCTCACTGGTGGTATCTGTAGAAGAAAGGAATGAGCTCCTGGGGCAGGAAGGTAGGTAAGTAGGTATGGGGAGATAAGAGAGAAATGATGGTGAAAGCCTTGTGGAAGATGAAAGTGGCAAGGCTGTGGGATTGGATGGTATTGGAATTGAATTTATTTGGAAATCTGGTGACTGTGTTGTTCATTGGTTGGTAAGGATATTCACTGTATGTATGGATCATAGTGCAGTGCCTGAGGATTGGCAGAATTGCATGTATAAGTGCTATTGTATAAAGGCAAAAGGGATAAAGGTAAGTGTTCAAACCACAGAGGTATAAGTTTGTTTCGTATATTTGGGAAGTTGTATGGGAGGGTATTGATGGAGCAGGTGTAGGCATATACTGAGCCTCAGATGGGGAGGAGCAGTGTGGTTTCAGAGGTGGTAGAGGATGTGTGGATCAGGTGTTTACTTTGAAAAATGTGTGTGAGATATACTTAGAAAAATAGATGAATTTGTATGTGGCATTTATGGATTTGGAGAAGGCATATGATAGGGTTGATAGAGATACTTTGTGGAAGGTTTTAATAATATATGATGTGGGAGGTAAGCTTCTAGAAATAGAAATAGAGATACTTTGTGGAAGGTTTTGATAATATGATGTGGGAGGTAAGCTTCTAGAAATTGAAAAGTTTTTAGCAAGGGTATAAGGCATGTGTACAAGTAGGGAGAGAGAAAAGTGTATGGTTCCCAGTGATGGTTGGTTTGCAGGAGAGTTGTGTGATGTCACCATGGTTGTTTAATTTGTTTATGGACTGGGTGGTGGCAGAGGTAAATGCAAGTCTTGGAAAGAGGGACAAGTGACCAATCTGTTAGGGATGAGAGTGCCTAGGAAGTGAGTCAGTTGTTGTTTGCCAATAATGCAGCACTTGTGGCAGATTCGAGTGAGAAATTGCAAAAGTTGGTGACTGAGTTTGGAAGTATGTGAAAACAGAAAGAGTAAATGTGAATAAAAGCAAGGTTATTAGGTTCAGCAGAGTTGAGTGACAAGTTAGTTTAGATGTAAGTTTGATTGGAGGAAGCGAAGTGTTTTAGATTTCTTGGAGTGGACTCGGCAGTGAATGGAACCATGGAAGCAGAAGTGAGCCTCAGGGTGAGGGAGGGGGCAAAGGTTTTTGGATTGATGGAGAATGTGTAGAAAGAATTTTATCTCCGAAGGCAAAATTGGGTATGTTTGAAGGAATAGTAGTTTCAACATTATATGGTTGAAAGGTATGGGCTATAGATAGGGTTGTGCAGAGGATGTTGGATGAGTTAGAAATGAAATGTTTGAGGACAGTATGTGGTGTGAGGTGGTTTGATCGAGTAAGTAATGAAAGGGCACGAGAGGTGTTTGGAAATAAAAAGATCATGGTAGAGAGAGCAGAAGAGGATGTGTTCAAATGGTGTGGACATATGGAGAGAATGAATGAGGAAAGGTTGACAAAGAGGATATAAGTCAGGAATGGAGGGAACAATGAGAGCTGGGAGACTGAATTGGAAATGGAAGGATGGCATAAAAAAGATTTTGAGTGATTGGGGCCTGAACATGCTGGAAGGTGAAAGTTGTACACAGAATAGAGTGAATTGGAACAATGTGGTATACTGGGGTCAACATGCCATCAGTAAACCATGGGAAGGTCTGTAGGGCTTGGATGTGGACAGAGAGCTGTGGTTTTAGTGCATTACACATGGCAGCTAGAGACTGGATGTGGGTGAATGCAGCCTTTTTTTTTTTTTTTTTTTTTTTTTTTTTTTTTTTTTTCAAATGTGGGAAAAGGCAATCAAGTATGAAAAACAAAAAAAAAAATATCTTTTCTTTCTTTTAAACTATCCGCCATTTCCCGCATTAGCGAGGTAGCATTAAGAACAGAGGACTGGGCCTTTGTGGAATATCCTCACCTGGCCCCCCTCTGTTCCTTCTTTTGGAAAATTAAAAAAAAAAAAAAAAAAAAAAAAAAAGAAAAAAAAAAAAACGAGAGGGGAGGATTTCCAGCCTCCTGCTCCCTCCCCTTTTAGTCGCCTTGTACGACACGCAGGGAATACGTGGGAAGTATTCTTCATCCCCTATATATATATATATATATATATATATATATATATATATATATATATATATATATATATATATGTATATATATATATTTTTTTTTTTTTTTTCATACTATTTGCTATCTCCCGCTATAGCGAGGTAGCGTTAAGAACAGAGGACTGGGCCTTTGAGGGAATATCCTCACCTGGACCTCTTCTCTGTTCCTTCTTTTTGGGAAAAAAAAAAGAATACTTCCCACATATTCCCTGCGTGTCGTAGACGGCGACTAAAAGGGAAGGGAGCGGGGGGCTGGAAATCCTCCCCTCTTGTTTTTTTTTTCTTTTTTTTTTTTTCATACTATCCGCCATTTCCCGCGACAGCGAGGTAGCGTTAAGAACAGAGGACTGGGCCTTTGAGGAAATATCCTCACCTGGCCCTCTTCTCTGTTCCTTCTTTTGGAAAATTATATATATATATATATATATATATATATATATATATATATATATATATATATATATATTTTATTTTTTTTTTATTATACTTTGTCGCTGTCTCCCGCGTTTGCGAGGTAGCGCAAGGAAACAGACGAAAGAAATGGCCCAACCCACCCCCATACACATGTATATACATACGTCCACACACACAAATATACATACCTACACAGCTTTCCATGGTTTACCCCAGACGCTTCACATGCCCTGATTCAATCCACTGACAGCACGTCAACCCCGGTACACCACATCGCTCCAATTCACTCTATTCCTTGCCCTCCTTTCACCCTCCTGCATGTTCAGGCCCCGATCACACAAAATCTTTTTCACTCCATCTTTCAACCTCCAATTTGGTCTCCCTCTTCTCCTCGTTCCCTCCACCTCCGACACATATATCCTCTTGGTCAATCTTTCCTCACTCATTCTCTCCATGTGACAAAACCATTTCAAAACACCCTCTTCTGCTCTCTCAACCACGCTCTTTTTATTTCCACACATCTGTCTTACCCTTACGTTACTTACTCGATCAAACCACCTCACACCACACATTGTCCTCAAACATCTCATTTCCAGCACATCCATCCTCCTGCACACCACCATATATATATATTTATATATTAAGGGAGTGGGGGCTGGAAATCCCCCTCTCTCATTTTTAGTTGTCCAAAAGAAGAAACAGAGGAGGGGGCCAAGTGAGGATATTCCCTTCAAGGCTCAGCCCTCTGTTCTTAACGCTACCTCGCTAATGCGGGAAATGGCGAATGGTACGAAAAAAGAAATTATACATTATCCCTGGGGATAGGGGAGAAAGAATACTTCCCACGTATTCCCTGCATGTTGTAGAAGGCGACTAAAAGGGAAGGGAGTGGGGGGGCTGGAAATCCTCCCCTCTCGTTTTTAATTTTCCAAAAGAAGGAACAGAGAAGGGGGCCAAGTGAGGATATTCCCTCAAAGGCTCAGTCTTCTGTTCTTAACACTTCCTCACTAATGCAGGAAATGGTGAATAGTTTAAAAAAAAAATTATATATTTATAGAGAGAGAAGTGTTGCTGAGTTCCGCCTACAGGAGGTTACCATGCAAGTGAAAAGTCACCTTTGGCAAGGCTGTATCAGTGGGAGTATGGTCTCATAAAAAATTTTAACTTCAAAGGAATCTACATTTACCTGCTACAGGAAGTAGTTCAGGTGTGAGCTGCAGGAGCTTTTAGAGGGGTAATTATATTTTTTTTCTCTTCTTCTTCTTCATACCTGATTGCCATTTCATATATATATATATATATATATATATATATATATATACCACATCGCTCCAATTCACTCTATTCTTTGCCCTCCTTTCACCCTCCTGCATGTTCAGGCCCCGATCTCACAAAATCTTTTTCACTCCATCTTTCCACCTCCAATTTGGTCTCCCTCTTCTCCTCGTTCCCTCCACCTCCGACACATATATCCTCTTGGTCAATCTTTCCTCACTCATTCTCTCCATGTGACCAAACCATTTCAAAACACCCTCTTCTTCTCTCTCAACCACGCTCTTTTTATTTCCACACATCTCTCTTACCCTTACGTTACTTACTCGATCAAACCACCTCACACCACACATTGTCCTCAAACATCTCATTTCCAGCACATCCATCCTCCTGCGCACAACTCTATCCATAGTCCACGCCTCGCAACCATACAACATTGTTGGAACCACTATTCCTTCAAACATACCCATTTTTGCTTTCCGAGATAATGTTCTCGAGTTCCACACATTCTTCAAGGCTCCCAGGATTTTTGCCCCCTCCCCTACCCTATGATCCACTTCCGCTTCCATGGTTCCATCCGCTGCCAGATCCACTCCCAGATATCTAAAACACTTTACTTCCTCCAGTTTTTCTCCATTCAAACTTACCTCCCAATTGACTTGACCCTCAACCCTACTGTACCCAATTACCTTGCTCTTATTCACATTTACTCTTAACTTTCTTCTTTCACACACTTTACCAAACTCAGTCACCAGCTTCTGCAGTTTCTCACATGAATCAGCCACCAGCGCTGTATCATCAGCAAACAACAACTGACTCACTTCCCAAGCTCTCTCATCCCCAACAGACTTCATACTTGCCCCTCTTTCCAAAACTCTTGCATTCACCTCCCTAAAAACCCCATCCATAAACAAATTAAACAACCATGGAGACATCACACACCCCTGCCGCAAACCTACATTCACTGAGAACCAATCACTTTCCTCTCTTCCTACATGTACACATGCCTTACATCCTCGATAAAAACTTTTCACTGCTTCTAACAACTTGCCTCCCACACCATATATTCTTAATACCTTCCACAGAGCATCTCTATCAACTCTATCATATGCCTTCTCCAGATCCATAAATGCTACATACAAATCCATTTGCTTTTCTATGTATGTAGCATTTATCTATATATATATTTTTTTTTTTTGCTTTGTCGCTGTCTCCCGCATTTGCGAGGTATATATATATATATATATATATATATATATATATATATATATATATATATATATATATATATATATATATATATATATAAGTTTGTTGAGTATTCCTGGTAAATTATATGGGAGGGTATTGATTGAGAGGGTGAAGGCATGTACAGAGCGTCAGATTGGGGAAGAGCAGTGTGGTTTCAGAAGTGGTAGAGGATGTGTGGATCAGGTGTTTGCTTTGAAGAATGCAAACGCGGGAAACAGCGACAAAGCCTGGATGTGGAAAGGGAGCTGTGGTTTCGGTGCATTATTACATGACAGCTAGAGACTGTGAGTGTGAATGAATGGGGCCTTTGTTGTCTTTTCCTAGCGCTACCTCGCACACATGAGGGGGGAGGGTGTTGTTATTCCATGTGTGGCGGGGTGGCAGTGGGAATGAATAAAGGCAGACAGTATGAATTATGTTTATGTGTGTGTGTATATATATATGTATGTATACATTGAGATGTATAGGTATGTATATGTGCTGTGTGGGGACGTGTATGTATGTACATGTGTATGTGGGTGGGTTGAGTCATTCTTTTTTTTTTTTTTTTTTTTTTTTCTTTCCAAAAGAAGAAACAGAGAAGGGGGCCAGGTGAGGATTTTCCCTCTAAGGCCCAGTCCTCTGTTCTTAACGCTACCTCGCAAATGCGGGAAATGGCGAATTGTATGAAAAAAAAATATATATATATATATTTTTTTTTTTTGCCGCTGTCTCCCGCGTTTGCAAGGTAGCGCAAGGAAACAGACGAAAGAAATGGCCCAACCCACCCCCATACACATGTATATACATACGTCCACACACGCAAATATACATACCTACACAGCTTTCCATGGTTTACCCCAGACGCTTCACATGCCTTGATTCAATCCACTGACAGCATGTCAACCCCGGTATACCACATCGCTCCAATTCACTCTATTCCTTGCCCTCCTTTCACCCTCCTGCATGTTCAGGCCCCGATCACACAAAATCTTTTTCACTCCATCTTTCCACCTCCAATTTGGTCTCCCTCTTCTCCTCGTTCCCTCCACCTCCGACACATATATTCTCTTGGTCAATCTTTCCTCACTCATTCTCTCCATGTGCCCGAACCATTTCAAAACACCCTCTTCTGCTCTCTCAACCACGCTCTTTTTATTTCCACACATCTCTCTTACCCTTACGTTACTTACTCGATCAAACCACCTCACACCACACATTGCCCTCAAACATCTCATTTCCAGCACATCCATCCTCCTGCGCACAACTCTATCCATAGCCCACGCCTCACAACCATACAACATTGTTGGAACCACTATTCCTTCAAACATACCCATTTTTGCTTTCCGAGATAATGTTCTCGACTTCCACACATTCTTCAAGGCTCCCAGAATTTTCGCCCCCTCCCCCACCCTATGATCCACTTCCGCTTCCATGGTTCCATCCGCTGCCAGATCCACTCCCAGATATCTAAAACACTTCACTTCCTCCAGTTTTCCTCCATTCAAACTCACCTCCCAATTGACTTGACCCTCAACCCTACTGTACCTAATAACCTTGCTCTTATTCACATTTACTCTTAACTTTCTTCTTTCACACACTTTACCAAACTCAGTCACCAGCTTTTGCAGTTTCTCACATGAATCAGCCACCAGCGCTGTATCATCACCGAACAACAACTGACTCACTTCCCAAGCTCTCTCATCCCCAACAGACTTCATACTTGCCCCTCTTTCCAAAACTCTTGCATTCACCTCCCTATCCTTTTGTTATCAACTTAGTACAATATGATATGGACTTTGACAAATATCTGCATGTATCTCTTTTAAGCCTTTCTCTTGTTTGTAAATATATTTTCTTTTTCATTTCTGGTCATATGCTGTCACAGAGTGCAACTTTATTTCATCCTTATTTATGTTCAGTGTGACACAGGCAAAGAACAGGATTAATAAAAAGAAAGCCGTTAACATCAGGATAAGAAAATGAGGTCACAGTGGCAGTGGTCATGGTTGGCAAGAAAATTATTATGCTGTGCAAATAAATTTCAATTAAAAGAGTGAGACTGTGGTATTAAAAGTACTTAGAGTTTCACAAGCCAATATTAGCCATTGTCAGGCAGGTGACCCCAGTTGACCCTGTTGTGTTGCTGACCCATGTCTCAGTGTAGTTCAGAATGAGTAAAAGATAATATGTTTTGTATGTTTGTTTTGTATAATGTATGATTAAACAAGGAAATATTTTGTCTTTGTTTCATTTACCCTAAACTAGTTACATTAACATTCAGCATGAAAAAGATGCATAACAGCATTCATGTGGCAGTATGTTTTGACACCAGAGAAAAACGATAATGCCAATGTCAGTGTAACTAATGTGGAACTTGGTAAGTTTGATTTGTGGATGACTGATTAATTAGTCCTTGCTTTATTGTGATAGCATTACCATGGAAGATAAGCTTGTCAAAACTAGTTTTTTCCATCGTGTCCATTTTTCCCATATGAACCTGCTTGTCATTTCAAATTTGAGTTCGTAAATGCTTTGAAACAAAATTTATTTCCAAATTTCTTTAATCACTATCTGTCACCTATTTGGGTACCCTTTCATGTAAATGGATTCCTTATACCAAAATTACAGTCTAGATATATGTTGTTAAAAGTAATCAGAATTATTACAGTGCTGAACAGTTAAAGATAAGCATTTCAAAATTCTATGTAGCCAGAAAATAATTTTGTATACTCCACATCACTGCAAGTGAGAATTGCCCTGTCCTTCATAAGTGAAGCCAAAGCATGCAGTCTTGCTGATGGTAGTTCTGAGAACAGACTCGGTAAGGTCTCCCCTGCAACCTTTAATTGTTATTCATATGAAATATACGAGCAAGCACCCTGAATCATTTTGCATCTGAAGTATTGTAGCTGTGAATATAAGGGAAAAATGTAAGTTAAGTTCACATCCAAACAGGAGACAAGGAATGATGGGACTGAATTTTGAGAAATTTTTCAGAGGAGTAGTCTTATTATAAAAGGCTTTAATGAATGAACAGAAGAGAAAGAATTAATTGTACAACCCTAGGACCTCTCTGATGGGGCTTCTGCTACTTCCAGGCTGCACTGCAATTACTAACAAGGAAACAATGAATGCCTAGAGAGCTAGAAGTTCCTCCTGGAGACTACTCCTTTTCTTGATTTGATGGTGATAGTTTCATGAGGGTGACTTTCCATTCACTTGGTAACCACATGTAGGTGGAATCCAGTACACTGAAGGGAAAGACTGAGAGGAAGATGCAATGAATGCTGGAAGGTGTGATGAAAAATAGGTAAAAGAGGGATGAGTAGAAACTAGAAGATTTATGTGAGCAGATGGAACAGTTGCATGAAAAGTTATATATTGATGTCTATGTGGGAATTAGACTGTTGAAAGGAGCAATTAGGGTTAGTTTTGTTGTTGGCTATGCATCACCATGTAACAGAATGAAGTAAGAGATACTTTTTGAGTACCTTAGGTCAAATGTGGAGCCCATTGAGGGTGAGAAATAATTATTTCACTGAGCAACATTAATGCAAAGGTATAAAGTAAAATGGTGAAAGGGGTATTATTAGAGTTGAATAATGTACATAGAATATTTTGAAATTTTACTTGTAGTTTATATCATGAAAGTAGGGAAAAAGCAAACGATGCTTTACTCCTTTCTTTTCTGTCATAATTGTTCAGTGTTTCCCATCTCAGTAAGATAAGTGCCAAAAATGAAAAGAAAAAAGGCTTCACTTGCTCATATCCATTTTTTATCTCATGTAATGCAAGGAAACCACCGCTTAATATGCCATATTCCCTGGTTCAGTTCATTATAAGCACATCAACCCCTATATACCACATCACTCCAATTTATCTTTCACACTTGCATATTCAAGCCCTGAGCACTCAAAATCTTTCTCACTCCATCATTCCATCTCCAGTTTGTTCTCCCCCTTCTTTTTGTCCCCAGAGTTTAAAGCAGACCAGCTTCTCAACTTTTGACCTCAAAACCTGACAAGGTTCTCCTGTGCTGCACCATATATTTTTCTTTACCTTCTCCTGTAGATAATTATAAATGGTTCATTGAATTAGCTACAGCCAGACTGAAATGTGTAGAGAAGATACATATAATGTGGACAGGGGAACTATAAAAAGAGGAAGCCATACTTCCAAGAATTAACTGTTTGATTGCCTCCACCATTGGTTAGCCTGCAAGGTAACTGGCAAGACCCTGTATCACATGATTAGCCATTTGTGACGTTTGTTTCTTCCCATGCTCCAAGAAGCATCGGAACTTTTTATACTCGTGTCTTTCCTAACAGCCATGAACTTCCCTTTATTATTATTATTATTATTATTATTATTATTAACCAAGAATTAACTGTTTGATTGCCTCCACCATTGGTTAGCCTGCAAGGTAACTGGCAAGACCCTGTATCACATGATTAGCCATTTGTGACGTTTGTTTCTTCCCATGCTCCAAGAAGCATCGGAACTTTTTATACTCGTGTCTTTCCTAACAGCCATGAACTTCCCTTTATTACATCCTCATAAAACTTTTCACTGCTTCTAACAACTTGCCTCCCACACCATATATTCTTATTATTATTATTATTATTATTATTATTATTATTATTATTATTATAATTATTATCCTTTTCTCCAGTTTTTTTAGTTTCTTTAGTCCATATTTCTTTTTTTAAATTAAGGCTTGGCCTTAGTAAGACCTTTCTTGTCATTCAGGGCCAACAAGAGGAATTTTATCTGGGGGTACAAAGTTTCTTTCAGTTCTCCTTTTCTTTTCCATTAGATCCTGTTTGTATCCAGCACGGTATTATGCCTTGAGTTGTAACGCCAAAAAAAAAGTTGATTTTCTGCATTTTCTGAGATTCCAGGATATGCCTGGGTACAATGTACCCCCTGCGCCCCCATCTCTGAGGCCCTGGGAGTTGTTTGACAAGCATTTAACAAATCTATTAAAATCATTTTTCTCTATTTTTATGTTTCTTCTCTTCCAGTTGTCTCTTCCATAACTTCCTTGATGATTTCACCCGCACAGATATGGCACAACCAGACATACCACACACCAATCTTACTCTAATGTGAACAACAAAGTTTTCTGTTTCCTTGTCTGTTTATCAAACACATGACCTATCGTTCTTGCTAAAAATTTCTTATCTCAATCAGTTTCCCTTCTCAACACATCAAGGTACTTATTTTCAACATCAATTCCTCTCCAAAAATGTATGTCTTTTTGCCATGCAATTAATTCTTTATCCTTGCCAACTACATTAAGGAGACATACCTTATAGTTTTTGTAATAATCCTTCACACATTTTTCATTGTATATAGGTGTAATTATTGTATTCGCCTAATCCTTTAATGTTTTCATTAAATTTCTAAATTTACTTTTTTTTCAAATTTTCATTTTTCCTCATATTTACACAATCTCTAATTATTCATCTTTAATTTTTAAGTTTTATTTCTACATCTCATCAAATGATGTCATTTGTTTCTCACTACCCTTCTGTTTATGCTATTGCTTTCCTTTTTCATTCACACTTTTTTTTAGCCTAAAATAATGTTTCTAATATTTTGATATCATTTACCTCTCTGTATTTCCTATCCAAAAAGTTAAGCATCAGCTTGATCATCTTTTACTCCATTTTCACTTTGTGTTTTCATATACTTCATCTTTATCCAGCTGGTTATGTCTGCTACTTTTAGGCAGAAGAATTATTTCTTTACATCCTTTTTGAAACTGCTCTTGACTAGCCTCCCATAGTGTAAAATATCTTGTTTAGAAGTCTCGTAATTTTGTACACTCATCTGTTTTAGTATCACTGTGGCCTGGCCCTCAAGGAATCTATTTACAGAACATCTGTGATGAAACCAAATTTGCATCACATTTTTGTGGAATAATATCATAAAGCTGTAGATAAAAACCATTAACAATAATCATCAGTGTTGTTAATAGATGTCTGATCAATTCTTGCCCATTGATAACAGGGCTACGATGTGTGTGAGTGACTAGGATCCAAATATAAAACCAGTGAAAGAGAATAAGAAGATTATTGGCCATGGGTAAGGTAACTGGTCGAAGGCCCCATATGAATCCTCTCATCCTCCTCCCCTTCCCCTGGTCTGACCCTATGTGTGTTTCAGAGGTCACCATGGAAACGGTGGGAGGGGGATCATATGGTCCAACCCTACAACATCCCTCACCTCTTGTCCTAGGATGTATTAGATCAATACCTGCACAAGAGTCAGTAACCCTGACAGCTCTATGCGGGGAAAACGATTCACTCTCTTGGTACCCCAGCTTTTATTATTCCTTCATATTTATTTATTTATTTATTTTGCTTTGTCGCTGTCTCCCGCGTTAGCGAGGTAGCGCAAGGAAACAGACGAAAGAATGGCCCAACCCACCCACATACACATGTATATACATACACGTCCAGACACGCAAATATACATACCTATACATCTCAATGTACACATATATATATACACACACACAGAAATATACATATATACACATGTACATAATTCATACTGTCTGCCTTTATTTATTCCCATCGCCACCTTGCCACACATGGAGTAACCACCCCCTCCCCCCCTCATGTGTGCGACGTAGCGCTAGGAAAAGACAACAAAGGCCCCATTCGTTCACACTCAGTCTCTAGCTGTCATGTAATAATGCACCGAAACCACAGCTCCCTTTCCACATCCACATTCCTTCATAGAGGCTTTAATTGCCCCATTGTAAAGACATTTACTGTTTCTTCATCTCTCTCTTTCCACACATCTTTAGTGCTATAGAAAGTATTTCTTCCAACTCTCCTCTTACCAACACCCAAGTCATGCCAGTTGTTACATTGCTTTTTATCCAGAAGGCCTTTCAACATTAACGTCATCATGACCCATAAAATACTTGGTATGTATCTCCTCCCCATTCATCTCCTTCCATCTCATGTACGTAATCTGAGGGATACTCTTTCCATAGCTCATCCCCTCCTGATTAATGTTGATGTTGCAGATATTTCGCATACTCGATCATTCCATTCTGGATTTGACAGTATTCTTTTGGCAAATTGCTGAAACTAATCGTGGCAGTTTATGTTTTTTCAGGTGTGGAGACCAAGCCAGTGGCGCAACTGGTACATACTCTATCTTCGGTCTCTTCAAGATGTAGGTTTCACTCCACAACCTTCCTATGGCAATTCTTTGGGAAGAGGCCTGGTTGATGAGCTAAGTCACGTTCCTCATATTAGAGATACTGACTCCTAATCCCTGATCTGCCCTTACCTCATGTGCTAATCTAATCCTTGATCCCTCCTTGTCTCGTGACCTAACCTGATCCTTGATCTGTCCCTGCCTCATGATCTAACCTGATCCTTGATCTGTCCCTGCCTCATGACCTAACCTGATCCTTGATCTGTCCCTGCCTCATGACCTAACCTGATCCTTGATCTGTCCCTGCCTCATGACCTAACCTGATCCTTGATCTGTCCCTGCCTCATGACCTAACGTGATCCTTGATCTGCTCCTGACCCGTGAGCTAGACTCGACGGTGAAACGTAATTTTTTTTGTAAATGGGTAAATATAGAAGCCACACCAGAATCGTCTCCCACAAACTACACAATATAACATGTAGGTGACAACTTGAAACATTTGAGCAAGATGACCTGACCCTTAAACAAGACGTTGTGGCCCTTAGGTATGGTGACCTGACTCATGGATACATCAAATGCCAGACCAGCGTACTAAAGATGTCCTGAAGAAGCTACAGGCTCCGACTGTTGAGTACAGCTGGCAAGAACATCATATACGTGATTTTAAGTAATGAACCATACTGTAATGAACACACAACCCCTTGGAAATATATTGAAAAGATAAACTGCAAACTACTCAACTCAAACTTGCGATAGGTAACCCGAATCAAGGTAGAAAACATACATCCGAATTATAGTCTGTATTGATATTCATAACAATGTTGATTAGGAAATCAAATTTATAATTTCCAGGATTTCATGATGCTAACTGGCAACGATGTCCACAAGTACCTCAGGATCTGTGAGCTGGACACAGAGGTCACGGGCAGGAGTTTCCACCACAGATGTTGCAAACAAATAATCAGTGCTCTCAGGCTCGGTCATCAATGTCTCCCGTGCACACTGAGGTGTTGCGCGTGGCGTGACAACAGCAAATTATGTTGGCCAAGGTGACTGGGTGTTGAGGAGACGAAGGCTTGAGTCTATCAAGGTTTGTGTAGTTGTCATGCCTATACCTCCACCTAACTCCAACGTCTTCATCTCCATCCCGAAACGTAGGATGAGTCTACATAGCCAAGAACGACGCGAGTTGATATCGATCAAGTGTGTTCCTTGACATGGAGAACCGGGATACGTAGTGTTGCAGAGGGTTGGCCAAGACTGACGCTCATAACGGACCTTCGCCCAAGAACACTCGGGCGGATGTCCATTTTCAATACCGTTGTCTCTGCCTTGGTGTGCGTCGTGTTTCAGTCAAGGGAATACCCCTGACTAGGATCCCCACTGCACTTTGATTCTTATAATACGGTACATTTTGGGGTTGTTACAACACACTTATAGGGAACGAGAAAGTACGACTTAGACATGAGACGCTCCGTCTGCCTGTATTTGTACAAGACTTGTCATGATTATACAAGACGCAGAGATCCTCCGTTGTTTCTATATAGACCGTGTTCATTCCTATGTATGAACACACACACACACACACACACACACTGACCTCCATGATGTAGGGGTCAGCCTTACTAACCGTCATGCACACAGGGGCAGACAGCTTGGTATCATATATACCCCATTTGTTCCAATCCTAGTCGCGGCATCCAGTCTACAACCCACCGAGCAATGCATCCCACCGCTGGCACTGGTCGATGAAATGAGTGTTTGGTATAAACTAGGATGTCTGTTTATGTGTGTGTTCATAAACAGAAATAAACACGTCTCATACAGAAACGAAACAACACGAATCGTAAATTTCTTTCCCTGGAACACAAATATGATAATAAACACACCAACAGATTGGAACGCTCTCAGGAATGTATACAGAAGCAGAGGTATACAGAAAGACGAGGAAGTATTGAAAAAAAAAATTGTTCATATGTTTGACAAATTAAACGCCACTTGTTTGTGGCCACATTTAATGAAAAATACATTTGCTGGGGAAGGTTCGAAGTGAGGTGATTGATATTATACAGTTGTATCAGAAATTAAGGAATGAACCACTTGAAAAAAACTGCCATGTACTTTGCTGGAAGGAGAGTACAAGAAGTCATATCTACAGCTGCCAGAGTTATAAATGGCTTGACTGTGAATGTTGATCAGGGTTTTAAGATACAACAAAGATGTATCCACGACAAGGTACAAAAGTGAGCTGTTAATCCATGTGAGCAAGTCTATAATAAAAAAAAGTTCCAATATGCATGTTTTACGTGTTTCACCGTATGAACGCAGCACGACAACGAACCGCTAACGAAAATTAGTTACATAATAATATGTTAGCTGGAATTATGGGACTTCCCACCCTACCCCAAGCTCTGTCCTAACGTGAGATTTTCTTTCTTTTCACAGTTCGAAGTATTGGAACAGTTGATAGAACTGTGTCCATACTGTGAAACGAAGAGGTGTGGTCAGAGGGTACGGTCAGTGTGAAGGTCGTGTATCGTCTCCATGGTACGTCTGGAACCTCTGCTTGTTGCCACCCCGGCTTGTTGCTGAAATACACCGTACAGTGGATGTGGACAAATATTTCAGTTGAATTTTGGTCGATTACAAAATGAGCTCGAAGAACACATATGTTAGTTTTTGATAGGACTACAGTCTAACTTCAAACACCTGCAAATGAGTACGATTTGTCGCATAAATTTGAAACTGGACGATAGTTATGAGAAGTGTATAAATTCCTGGTGGGTCGGTCTTGGGCGACCCACGTGGTCGGCAAGTGGTTGTGTACTTGTCCGGATCCCTTTAATTAATATTCATATAGTCTCAAGATTTAACAATCCTTCATTGAATTATCAGAATAATAGCCGAAATTATGGCATTACACCCTCCTTAAAGTTTGCTTCATAATGAATGCATATAACAGTAATCAATAGATATTTTTGCAGAACCCAGACATTCGGACAGTAGCGGGAGGCGTGGCCTTCTAAGTTGCCGGGTCTTACGCTCCACTCAAACTTCATCGTATGAGACTAGTGAAGGAAGTGAGAAATACTGAAAAATCGATTAGATCCTAGTTCGAAGACAACATGGCACCTAAACCCAAGATTGGTAAGTTGAAATATATTGTTGCCACGTAAATCACTTTCGCACCATGACTACAGTCTTGTCTTTTGTCGAGGTTTGTGAAGTTTGTATACAAACAAGTAATGTTACGGTTACGAGAATGTCTAATGTATGAGGTAAATTTACTGAGCTTAGTAGAACTTTAGGTGAGGCGATGTTGAAATAGTGTACAATTAAAATGGAACATATAGTCTTAGGGTGAGTTTGAGTGGTTGATATCTGGGAACAGTGATCCAGGTTAAAGGTTAGGTGGTTGAAAGATGGCGAGGCATGTTGGCCATAGATTTGTTGCTTGCTGTGGAATACATACGTTAGCACAGTATTCGTTTTGACATTAGCAATCCTCTTGGGACGCTGTGACTTTCAACTGATCTGTATCGCCAAAAATCTATCACCGGATATTACTGTGCAGCGATTTATATAGAAAGGCTGCCAAGAATAGTTTGCAATTCGCCCCTGGAAAGACGATTTGTTTACATAACATGGTACATGCTCACACCCAGCCGTAGCCAGATCCAATTAGAAAAGACTCCATGTTTGGGTAAATACATATGTTTGCCCTTTCTCTTAAGATACACAATGGAAACTGCAGCCTAAGCTAGGGTAGGTGATGCTTGGTTGGAACATCGAATTTATATATTTTGAAGGAAGAAATGCATGTATCATCACATATGTTGATAAATGCAAACGTAAATTATTTTATATAATATAGACTTGTACATCTAGTACATCTAATCCTTACGAACACTGAGATATGACAACCCCGTAATGGTTTTGAGTGCATGATCATGAATAAATTCATTATAACAAAATTCAAACTTGGATTGTTGTATATGTTTAAAAGATTTTAATACTACAACCCATGTAATAACCTGGCTGTTATTCTTGGTAGGCATGCCAATCCATGACTCAAATCATTGATGTCTAGCACAGCGATTTGTCATGCCTCATCACAAAGTTACTCTCTCATTGTTTAATGGGGACGCACCGAGGGACGTTTTCTACAAGTGTTCCTGGGGATCCATAATAAATCAACTTTTTCCCCTCCCCGCAGAGCCCCTGGTAGCTTGTTCTATTCACCATACCGTACTACTGATGGAAAAACATGCGTCCGAATACATTAGTTTTCGTTGTAGATGAAGGTAATTCGTCCCCTCTCCCTACTACCACACCGTATTTATTATTCCTTTGTACTATATCCTTGTTCCTGGTGGTCTCTAGCTGTCTCGTTCTTT